>NW_027195235.1:12500-32500 GCF_038502225.1 Cherax quadricarinatus
TGGAGCTTTTGCTCGTCTGACCGAGGCCTTCCGCTGGCTTACCCCTCTACCCCTTTAAAAATTAAGGTTATAATTAGATAAAGCAAAGATAGGAGTAAGATGTGATGGAGGCACTGTCAGTGGTAGGTGGGATTCCCCAGTGGAAGAAAGTCATACCCAAGAGGAGGATCAGGAGCTAGCAAGTTGTGGAGATGTCCTCTGTATCAAGATTCCAAAGGCTTCTATGACCCTACTTGGTAGTTTGTTGCACTTTTCGACGACTCTGTATTGGACTGAAGAAGTCACTGGCTGGCGACACGTTTCCTCAATAAAGATTTACAAATGTTCCATTAGTAATTTGGACATCAACTTGTCGGTTTGTTTATCTATTTACATGATATCTGAAGCACAAACTTCAGTTTGCGCTGAAGGGAGTTTGTGTTGTGGCTCTCAAGGCCAGAGACGCCATGTCCATCTTCTCTTCAGCGTTGAACATCGAACTCAGGACATCGAAGTGAACCAACGTAGCGTCTGATGCTGGTATATCTTCCCACCAGCTGCTGTACACCAGGTGGCTCCTGTAGCTGGTTGTAGCTGCTGTACCTCCTGTAGCTACTGTAGCTGGTTGTAGCTGCTGTACCTCCTGTAGCTGGCTGTAGACTATAGACTTCCCGACGGTTTTCGCAAGAACTCTGCTTCCTGGTGGTCCCTGATCAGGTAGCATCTGCTCTATGCTTCCCAGGGACCCAGGGGGGTCCCAGTGCTCCAGGGACCCAGGGAGGTCCCAGTGCTCCCGGTGATGAAGATGCTCCACTCCATCTGTAAGAGAGAGAGAGGGAGGCTGAGGCAACGCCCCTTTCATCCTCTCCATCTCATTACCCCTCTCTAATCCCCTTTCTTTAAATGACCCGTAGATAATTCTATCTTCACTGACCTTATTACCATCTGCAACACCTGGGTATCTTTATTTGCCCTCAAATAAAGATACCCGGTCTTGTACATGTATCTATTTCCTCAATAAAGATAAGAAAGGATAATAACCTTATTATCCTCTTATCTTTATTAATTGACCCTTAAAATTATTTTATCTTTTCCTTAATTACTTTATTGCGTTTTAAACCTTAATTTAAGGACCAATAAAGATTTTTTACTTTCTTTGTTATAGTTTACTGAAAATATATTCGAAGTGTCGTCAGCTTACATCTTATTTCAGTAAAACATTTTTGTTACGTTCACAGGAAGCGCTAAAATGTATGGGCACAGGACCTGGAAAATCTTGGAAGGAATGGTCCCAAATCTGCACACAGAAATCACTCCCTACGAAAGTAAAAGACTGGGCAGGCGATGCAAAATGCCGCCAATAAAAAGTAGGGGCGCCATTGGTACACTAAGAGAAAACACCATCGGGAGGCCTGGTCATGGACCGGGCCGCGGGGGCGTTGATCCCCGGAATAACCTCCAGGTAACCTCCAGGTAACCTCCAGGTAACCTCCAGGTAACCTGTGATATGGAAGTATAATAGTAGTAGTTATAGTGGTAGAGTGGAGGGTGTTGGGAGAGCCTTCTGCTACACTAACCTCCAGAATCTAGATTTAGAGGCAGACTGCAGCAGAGCCCAGAGCAGACAGACTTCAGCAGAGCCCAGAGCAGACAGACTTCAGCAGAGCCCAGAGCAGACAGACTGCAGCAGAGCCCAGAGCAGACAGACTGCAGCAGAGCCCAGAGCAGACAGACTGCAGCAGAGGCCAGAGCAGACAGACTGCAGCAGAGCCCAGAGCAGACAGACTGCAGCAGAGCCCAGAGCAGACAGACTGCAGCAGAGCCCAGAGCAGACAGACTGCAGCAGAGCCCAGAGCAGACAGACTGCAGCAGAGCCCAGAGCAGACAGACTGTGTACAGACTGTCAGCCTCTCTCTTGTACTCTCTTCTGATTCTTTCTATTTTTCCAGGTTGTATTGCTCTCTCTCCCTTTCTTTATTGCTCTCTCTCCCTTTCTTTATTGCTCTCTCTCCCTTTCTTTATTGCTCTCTCTCCCTTTCTTTATTGCTCTCTCTCCCTTTCTTTATTGCTCTCTCTCCCTTTCTTTATTGCTCTCTCTCCCTTTCTTTATTGCTCTCTCTCCCTTTCTTTATTGCTCTCTCTCTCCCTTTCTTTATTGCTCTCTCTCCCTTTCTTTATTGCTCTCTCTCCCTTTCTTTATTGCTCTCTCTCCCTTTCTTTATTGCTCTCTCTCCCTTTCTTTATTGCTCTCTCTCCCTTTCTTTATTGCTCTCTCTCTCCCTTTCTTTATTGCTCTCTCTCCCTTTCTTTATTGCTCTCTCTCCCTTTCTTTAATGCTCTCTCTCCCTTTCTTTATTGCTCTCTCTCCCTTTCTTTATTGCTCTCTCTCACTTTCTTTATTGCTCTCTCTCACTGTCTAGATTGCTCTCTCTCTCCCTGTCTTTATTGCTCTCTCTCTCTCTCCCTTTCTTTATTGCTCTCTCTCCCTTTCTTTATTGCTCTCTCTCCCTTTCTTTATTGCTCTCTCCCTTTCTTTATTGCTCTCTCTCCCTTTCTTTATTGCTCTCTCTCCCTTTCTTTATTGCTCTCTCTCCCTTTCTTTATTGCTCTCTCTCCCTTTCTTTATTGCTCTCTCTCCCTTTCTTTATTGCTCTCTCTCCCTTTCTTTATTGCTCTCTCTCCCTTTCTTTATTGCTCTCTCTCTCCCTTTCTTTATTGCTCTCTCTCTCTCCCTTTCTTTATTGCTCTCTCTCCCTTTCTTTATTGCTCTCTCTCCCTTTCTTTATTGCTCTCTCCCTTTCTTTATTGCTCTCTCTCCCTTTCTTTATTGCTCTCTCTCCCTTTCTTTATTGCTCTCTCTCCCTTTCTTTATTGCTCTCTCTCCCTTTCTTTATTGCTCTCTCTCCCTTTCTTTATTGCTCTCTCTCCCTTTCTTTATTGCTCTCTCTCTCCCTTTCTTTATTGCTCTCTCTCTCCCTTTCTTTATTGCTCTCTCTCTCCCTTTCTTTATTGCTCTCTCTCCATTTCTAATTTCGTAGCAATTTAACACTTAAAATGCATCTCTCTTATTAACTCCCTGACTCCCTCATCATCTCCCTGACTCCCTCATCATCTCCCTGACTCCCTCATCATCTCCCTGACTCCCTCATCATCTCCCTGACTCCCTCATCATCTCCGTGACTCCCTCATCATCTCCGTGACTCCCTCATCATCTCCCTGACTCCCTCATCATCTCCCTGACTCCCTCATCATCTCCCTGACTCCCTCATCATCTCCCTGACTCCCTCATCATCTCCCTGACTCCCTCATCATCTCCCTGACTCCCTCATCATCTCCCTGACTTCCTCATCATCTCACTGACTCCCTCATCATCTCCCTGACTCCCTCATCATCTCCCTGACTCCCTCATCATCTCCCTGACTCCCTCATCATCTCCCTGACTCCCTCTTCATCTCCCTGATTCCCCCCTCATCAAATCCCTGACTCCCTCATCATCTCCCTGACTCCATCATCATCTCCCTGACTCCCTCATCATCTCCCTGACTCCCTCATCATCTCCCTGACTCCCTCATCATCTCCCTGACTCCCTCATCATCTCCCTGACTCCCTCATCATCTCCCTGACTCCCTCATCATCTCCCTGACTCCCTCATCATCTCCCTGACTCCCTCATCATCTCCCTGACTCTCTCATCATCTCCCTGACTCCTTCATCATCTCCCTGACTCCCTCATCACCTCCCTGGCTCCCTCATCATCTCTTTGACTCCCTCATCATCTCCCTGACTCCTTCATCATCTCCCTGACTCTCTCATCATCTCCCTGACTCCCTCATCACCTCCCTGGCTCCCTCATCATCTCTTTGACTCCCTCATCATCTCCCTGACTCCCTCATCATCTCCCTGACTCCCTCATCATCTCCCGGACTCCCTCATCATCTCCCTCACTCACTCATCATCTCCCAGACTCCCTCATCATCTCCCTGACTCCCTCATCATCTCCCTGACTCCCTCATCATCTCCCTGACTCCCTCATCATCTCCCTGACTCCCTCATCATCTCCGTGACTCCCTCATTATCTCCCTGACTCCCTAATCATCTCCCTGACTCCCTCATCATCTCCCTGACTCCCTCATCATATCCCTGACTCCCTCATCATCTCCCTGACTCCCTCGTCATCTCCCTGACCCCCTCATCATCTCCCTGACTCCCTCATCATCTCCCTGACTCCCTCATCACCTCCCTGGCTCCCTCATCATCTCTTTGATTCCCTCATCATCTCCCTGACTCCCTCATCATCTCCCTGACTCCCTCATCATCTCCCTGACTCCCTCATCACCTCCCTGGCTCCCTCATCATCTCTTTGACTCCCTCATCATCTCTTTGATTCCCTCATCATCTCCCTGACTCCCTCATCATCTCCCTGACTCCCTCATCATCTCCCTGACTCCCTCATCATCTCCCTGACTCCCTCATCATCTCCCTGACTCCCTCATCATCTCCCTGATTCCCTCATCATATCCCTGACTCCCTCATCATCTCCCTGACTCCCTCATCACCTCCCTGGCTCCCTCATCATCTCTTTGACTCCCTCATCATCTCCCTGACTCCCTCATCATCTCCCTGACTCCCTCATCATCTCCCGGACTCCCTCATCATCTCCCTGACTCCCTCATCATCTCCCTGGCTCCCTCATCATCTCTTTGACTCCCTCATCATCTCCCTGACTCCCTCATCATCTCCCTGACTCTCTCATCATCTCCCTGACTCCCTCATCATCTCCCTGACTCCCTCATCACCTCCCTGGCTCCCTCATCATCTCTTTGACTCCCTCATCATCTCCCTGACTCCCTCATCATCTCCCTGACTCCCTCATCATCTCCCGGACTCCCTCATCATCTCCCTCACTCACTCATCATCTCCCAGACTCCCTCATCATCTCCCTGACTCCCTCATCATCTCCCTGACTCCCTCATCATCTCCCTGACTCCCTCATCATCTCCCTGACTCCCTCATCATCTCCGTGACTCCCTCATTATCTCCCTGACTCCCTAATCATCTCCCTGACTCCCTCATCATCTCCCTGACTCCCTCATCATATCCCTGACTCCCTCATCATCTCCCTGACTCCCTCGTCATCTCCCTGACCCCCTCATCATCTCCCTGACTCCCTCATCATCTCCCTGACTCCCTCATCACCTCCCTGGCTACCTCATCATCTCTTTGACTCCCTCATCATCTCCCTGACTCCCTCATCATCTCCCTGACTCCCTCATCATCTCCCTGACTCCCTCATCACCTCCCTGGCTCCCTCATCATCTCTTTGACTCCCTCATCATCTCTTTGACTCCCTCATCATCTCCCTGACTCCCTCATCATCTCCCTGACTCCCTCATCATCTCCGTGACTCCCTCATTATCTCCCTGACTCCCTAATCATCTCCCTGACTCCCTCATCATCTCCCTGACTCCCTCATCATATCCCTGACTCCCTCATCATCTCTTTGACTCCCTCATCATCTCCCTGACTCCCCCATCATCTCCCTGACTCCCTCATCATCTCCCTGACTCCCTCATCACCTCCCTGGCTCCCTCATCATCTCTTTGACTCCCTCATCATCTCCCTGACTCCCTCATCATCTCCCTGACTCCCTCATCATCTCCCTGACTCCCTCATCATCTCCCTGACTCCCTCATCATCTCCCTGACTCCATCATCATCTCCCTGACTCCCTTATCATCTCCCTTACTCCCCCCTTTTTTATTCCACTGCATAATTACTTAGGGAGAAAAATATAATTACCAGAGATTCTTGTTTGATTATATTCATGAGAAGGAAGAGAGGATGATAAAGAGGGTGAAGGGAGGAACAGGAGGATGATAAAGAGGGTGAAGGGAGCAACAGGAGGATGATAAAGAGGGTGAAGGAAGGAACAGGAGGATGATAAAGAGGGTGAAGGAAGGAACAGGAGGATGATAAAGAGGGAGAAGGGAGCAACAGGAGGATGATAAAGAGGGTGAAGGAAGGAACAGGAGGATGATAAAGAGGGTGAAGGAAGGAACAGGAGGATGATAAAGAGGGTGAAGGGAGGAACAGGAGGATGATAAAGAGGGAGAAGGGAGCAACAGGAGGATGATAAAGAGGGTGAAGGAAGGAACAGGAGGATGATAAAGAGGGTGAAGGAAGGAACAGGAGGATGATAAAGAGGGTGAAGGGAGGAACAGGAGGATGATAAAGAGGGTGAAGGGAGGAACAGGAGGATGATAAAGAGGGTGAAGGGAGCAACAGGAGGATGATAAAGAGGGTGAAGGAAGGAACAGGAGGATGATAAAGAGGGTGAAGGGAGGAACAGGAGGATGATAAAGAGGGAGAAGGGAGCAACAGGAGGATGATAAAGAGGGTGAAGGGAGGAACAGGAGGATGATAAAGAGGGTGAAGGGAGCAACAGGAGGATGATAAAGAGGGTGAAGGGAGGAACAGGAGGATGATAAAGAGGGAGAAGGGAGCAACAGGAGGATGATAAAGAGGGTGAAGGGAGGAACAGGAGGATGATAAAGAGGGTGAAGGGAGCAACAGGAGGATGATAAAGAGGGTGAAGGGAGGAACAGGAGGATGATAAAGAGGGAGAAGGGAGCAACAGGAGGATGATAAAGAGGGTGAAGGGAGGAACAGGAGGATGATAAAGAGGGAGAAGGGAGCAACAGGAGGATGATAAAGAGGGTGAAGGGAGGAACAGGAGGATGATAAAGAGGGTGAAGGGAGGAGCAGGAGGATGATAAAGAGGGTGAAGGGAGGAACAGGAGGATGATAAAGAGGGAGAAGGGAGCAACAGGAGGATGATAAAGAGGGTGAAGGGAGGAACAGGAGGATGATAAAGAGGGTGAAGGGACGAACAGGAGGATGATAAAGAGGGAGAAGGGAGGAACAGGAGGATGATAAAGAGGGAGAAGGGAGCAACAGGAGGATGATAAAGAGGGTGAAGGGAGGAACAGGAGGATGATAAAGAGGGTGAAGGGAGGAACAGGAGGATGATAAAGAGGGATGAAGGGAGGAACAGGAGGATGATAAAGAGGGAGGGTGAAGGGAGAATGATAAAGAGGGGAAGGGAGCAACAGGAGGATGATAAAGAGGGTGAAGGGGAAGAGCAACAGGAGGATGATAAAGAGGGTGAAGGGAGGAACAGGAGGATGGTAAAGAGGGTGAAGGGAGCAACAGGGGGATGATAAAGAGGGTGAAGGGAGGAACAGGAGGATGATAAAGAGGGTGAAGGGAGCAACAGGAGGATGATAAAGAGGGAGAAGGGAGGAACAGGAGGATGATAAAGAGGGTGAAGGGAGCAACAGGAGGATGATAAAGAGGGTGAAGGGAGGAACAGGAGGATGGTAAAGAGGGTGAAGGGAGCAACAGGGGGATGATAAAGAGGGAGAAGGGAGGAACAGGAGGATGATAAAGAGGGAGAAGGGAGCAACAGGAGGATGATAAAGAGGGTGAAGGGAGCAACAGGAGGATGATAAAGAGGGTGAAGGGAGCAACAGGAGGATGATAAAGAGGGTGAAGGGAGGAACAGGAGGATGATAAAGAGGGTGAAGGGAGGAACAGGAGGATGATAAAGAGGGTGAAGGGAGGAACAGGAGGATGATAAAGAGGGAGAAGGGAGGAACAGGAGGATGATAAAGAGGGAGAAGGGAGGAACAGGAGGATGATAAAGAGGGTGAAGGGAGGAACAGGAGGATGATAAAGAGGGAGAAGGGAGCAACAGGAGGATGATAAAGAGGGTGAAGGGAGCAACAGGAGGATGATAAAGAGGGAGAAGGGAGGAACAGGAGGATGATAAAGAGGGTGAAGGGAGGAACAGGAGGATGATAAAGAGGGAGAAGGGAGGAACAGGAGGATGATAAAGAGGGAGAAGGGAGGAACAGGAGGATGATAAAGAGGGAGAAGGGAGGAACAGGAGGATGATAAAGAGGGAGAAGGGAGGAACAGGAGGATGATAAAGAGGGAGAAGGGAGGAACAGGAGGATGATAAAGAGGGAGAAGGGAGCAACAGGAGGATGATAAAGAGGGTGAAGGGAGGAACAGGAGGATGATAAAGAGGGTGAAGGGAGGAACAGGAGGATGATAAAGAGGGAGAAGGGAGGAACAGGAGGATGATAAAGAGGGAGAAGGGAGGAACAGGAGGATGATAAAGAGGGAGAAGGGAGGAACAGGAGGATGATAAAGAGGGTGAAGGGAGGAACAGGAGGATGATAAAGAGGGAGAAGGGAGCAACAGGAGGATGATAAAGAGGGAGAAGGGAGGAACAGGAGGATGATAAAGAGGGTGAAGGGAGCAACAGGAGGATGATAAAGAGGGTGAAGGGAGCAACAGGAGGATGATAAAGAGGGAGAAGGGAGGAACAGGAGGATGATAAAGAGGGAGAAGGGAGGAGCAGGAGGATGATAAAGAGGGAGAAGGGAGGAACAGGAGGATGATAAAGAGGGTGAAGGGAGGAACAGGAGGATGATAAAGAGGGAGAAGGGAGGAACAGGAGGATGATAAAGAGGGTGAAGGGAGGAACAGGAGGATGATAAAGAGGGAGAAGGGAGGAACAGGAGGATGATAAAGAGGGAGAAGGGAGCAACAGGAGGATGATAAAGAGGGAGAAGGGAGCAACAGGAGGATGATAAAGAGGGAGAAGGGAGCAACAGGAGGATGATAAAGAGGGAGAAGGGAGCAACAGGAGGATGATAAAGAGGGAGAAGGGAGCAACAGGAGGATGATAAAGAGGGTGAAGGGAGGAGCAGGAGGATGATAAAGAGGGTGAAGGGAGGAACAGGAGGATGATAAAGAGGGAGAAGGGAGCAACAGGAGGATGATAAAGAGGGAGAAGGGAGCAACAGGAGGATGATAAAGAGGGAGAAGGGAGCAACAGGAGGATGATAAAGAGGGAGAAGGGAGCAACAGGAGGATGATAAAGAGGGATAAAGAGGGAAGGAGGGAGGACCAGGAGGATGATAAAGAGGGAGAAGGGAGGAGCAGGAGGATCATAAAGAGGGAGAAGGGAGCAACAGGAGGATGATAAAGAGGGAGAAGGGAGGAACAGGAGGATGATAAAGAGGGAGAAGGGAGGAACAGGAGGATGATAAAGAGGGAGAAGGGAGCAACAGGAGGATGGAAGGGAGGAGCAGGAGGATGATAAAGAGGGAGAAGGGAGGAGCAGGAGGATGGTAAAGAGGGAGAAGGGAGCAACAGGAGGATGATAAAGAGGGTGAAGGGAGGAACAGGAGGATGATAAAGAGGGTGAAGGGAGGAACAGGAGGATGATAAAGAGGGAGAAGGGAGCAACAGGAGGATGATAAAGAGGGAGAAGGGAGGAGCAGGAGGATGGTAAAGAGGATGAAGGGAGGAGCAGGAGGATGATAAAGAGGGAGAAGGGAGCAACAGGAGGATGATAAAGAGGGAGAAGGGAGGACCAGGAGGATGATGAAGGGAGGAACAGGAGGATGATAAAGAGGGAGAAGGGAGGAGCAGGAGGATGATAAAGAGGGTGAAGGGAGGAACAGGAGGATGATAAAGAGGGTGAAGGGAGGAGCAGGAGGATGATAAAGAGGGTGAAGGGAGGAGCAGGAGGATGATAAAGAGGGAGAAGGGAGGAACAGGAGGATGATAAGGGAGAGGGTGAAGGGAGGAGGAGCAGGAGGATGATAAAGAGGGTGAAGGGAGGAGCAGGAGGATGATAAAGAGGGTGAAGGGAGGAGCAGGAGGATGATAAAGAGGGTGAAGGGAGGAACAGGAGGATGATAAAGAGGGAGAAGGGAGCAACAGGAGGATGATAAAGAGGGTGAAGGGAGGAGCAGGAGGATGATAAAGAGGGTGAAGGGAGGAGCAGGAGGATGATAAAGAGGGTGAAGGGAGGAGCAGGAGGATGATAAAGAGGGTGAAGGGAGGAGCAGGAGGATGAGCTCTGACTGCTTAAGATTCGAAGGAGAGGGGTAAGGGAGTAAGAGTTTTATTAAGAACTTGACTGAAAGCTCAAGAACTTGACTGAAAGCTCAAGAACTTGACTGAAAGCTCAAGAACTTGACTGAAAGCTCAAGAACTTGACTGAAAGCTCAAGAACTTGACTGAAAGCTCAAGAACTTGACTGAACGCTCAAGAACTTGACTGAAAGCTCAAGAACTTGACTGAACGCTCAAGAACTTGACTGAAAGCTCAAGAACTTGACTGAACGCTCAAGAACTTGACTGAAAGCTCAAGAACTTGACTGAAAGCTCAAGAACTTGACTGAAAGCTCAAGAACTTGACTGAAAGCTCAAGAACTTGACTGAAAGCTCAAGAACTTGACTGAAAGCTCAATAACTTAACTGAAAGCTCAAGAACTTGACTGAAAGCTCAAGAACTTGACTGAAAGCTCAAGAACTTGACTGAACGCTCAAGAACTTGACTGAAAGCTCAAGAACTTGACTGAACGCTCAAGAACTTGACTGAAAGCTCAAGAACTTGACTGAACGCTCAAGAACTTGACTGAACGCTCAAGAACTTGACTGAACGCTCAAGAACTTGACTGAACGCTCAAGAACTTGACTGAAAGCTCAAGAACTTGACTGAACGCTCAAGAACTTGACTGAAAGCTCAAGAACTTGACTGAACGCTCAAGTACTTGACTGAACGCTCAAGAACTTGACTGAACGCTCAAGAACTTGACTGAACGCTCAAGAACTTGACTGAACGCTCAAGAACTTTACTGAACGCTCAAGAACTTGACTGAACGCTCAAGAACTTGACTGAAAGCTCAAGAACTTGACTGAACGCTCAAGAACTTGACTGAAAGCTCAAGAACTTGACTGAACGCTCAAGAACTTGACTGAACGCTCAAGAACTTGACTGAAAGCTCAGGAACTTGACTGAAAGCTCAGGAACTTGACTGAAGCTCAGGTACTTGACTGAAAGCTCAGGAACTTGACTGAAAGCTCAAGAACTTGACTGAAAGCTCAGGAACTTGACTGAAAGCTCAAGAACTTGACTGAAAGCTCAGGAACTTGACTGAAAGCTCAGGAACTTGACTGAAAGCTCAGGAACTTGACTGAAAGCTCAAGAACTTGACCGAAAGCTCAGGAACTTGACTGAAAGCTCAAGAACTTGACTGAAAGCTCAAAAACTTGACTGAAAGCTCAAGAACTTGACTGAAAGCTCAGGAACTTGACTGAAAGCTCAGGAACTTGACTGAAAGCTCAGGAACTTGAATGAAAGCTCAAGAACTTAACTGAAAGCTCAAGAGTTTGACTAAAAAGGCTGGTCAAGAATTTAAGAGCGCGATTAAGCTCTCAAGAGTCGGCGCTCTCCTGACACCCAGAAAATTGAGACGTCAGTTTAGACGTCAGAATCTTGGGTTAATTTTTTCTAAACGTAAATATGAAGACGTCAGAGATGCCAGTGACCAGCACTCACAGTATAAAGGATCAGTGAAGGCTCTTCTCTCTCTTTCTCTCCTCTGAGGACGAGGAGAGGTGGGGTGGAAGAGAGGAGAGGTGGGGAGGAACGGAGGAGAGGTGGGGAGGAACAGAGGTGAGGTGGGGAGGAACAGAGGAGAGGAGGGGAGGAAGAGAGGAGAGGTGGGGAGGAAGAGAGGAGAGGAGGGGAGGAACAGAGGAGAGGTGGGGAGGAAGATAGGAGAGGTGGGGAGGAACAGAGGTGAGGTGGGGAGGAACAGAGGAGAGAAGGGGAGGAAGAGAGGAGAGGTGGGGAGGAAGAGAGGAGAGTTGGGGAGGAAGAGAGGAGAGGTGAGGAGGAACAGAGAAGAGGTGGGGTGGAAGAGAGGAGAGGTGGGGAGGAAGAGAGGAGAGGTGGGGTGGAAGAGAGGAGAGGTGGGGAGGAACAGAGGTGAGGTGGGAAGGAACAGAGGAGAGGTGGGGAGGAACAGAGGAGAGGTGGGGAGGAAGAGAGGAGATGTGGGGAGGAAGTGAGGAGAGGTGGGGTGGAAGAGAGGAGAGGTGGGGTGGAAGTGAGGAGAGGTGGGGAGGAAGAGAGGAGAGGTGGGGAGGAAGAGAGGAGAGGTGGGGAGGAAGAGAGGAGAGGTGGGGAGGAAGAGAGGAGAGGTGGGGTGGAAGAGAGGAGAGGTGGGGAGGAAGAGAGGAGAGGTGGGGAGGAAGAGAGGAGAGGTGGGGTGGAAGAGAGGAGAGGTGGGGAGGAAGAGAGGAGAGGTGGGGAGTAAGAGAGGAGAGGAGGGGAGGAAGAGAGGAGAGGTGGGGAGGAAGAGAGGAGATGTGGGGTAGAAGAGAGGAGAGGTGGGTGGGGAGGAAGAGAGGAGAGGTGGGGAGGAACAGAGGTGAGGTGGGGAGGAACAGAGGAGAGGTGAGGAGGAACAGAGGTGAGGTGGGGAGGAACAGAGGAGAGGTGAGGAGGAACAGAGGTGAGGTGGGGAGGAACAGAGGAGAGGTGGGGAGGAACAGAGGAGAGGTGGGGAGGAAGAGAGGAGAGGTGAGGAGGAACAGAGGTGAGGTGGGGAGGAACAGAGGAGAGGTGGGGAGGATGACAATCCAAATGGTTTCTTCACGAATGAGCCTCAAAACTCTATCCATATATGCCAGATTTCCGACATTACCCTAACTCTGATAGACTTCGAGAAAGCCATTGACAACATGCCCATGCACTCCACCCCGGGCCCAGACTCGTGGAACTCTGTGTTCATTATGAACTGCAAGAAACCCCTCTCACGGGCCCTAAGTACACTATGAAGAAGGAGCTTAGACACAGGTGAGATTCCACAGTCACTAACAACAACGGATATAGCCCCACTCCATAAAGGTGGCAGCAAAGCAGTAGCTAAGAACTATAGACCAACAGCTCTAATGTTCAACATCAAAAAAATCTTTGAAAGAATGCTAAGAAGTGCGATTGCAAACCACTTGGACTCCCAGTAACTGCACAATCCAGGGCAACATGGGTTCACAGCAGGTCGCTCCTGCCTCTCACAACTACTGGACCACTGGAAGAAAAACAGAATGCAGATGTAGTATACACAGATTTTGGAAAAGCCTTGACAAGTGCGATCATGGCGTCATAGCCCACAAAATGCGTGCTAAAGGGATAACCAGCAAAGTGGTGAGATGGATCTTCAACTTTCTAACCAATCGCACACAAAGAGTAGTGGTCAACAAATTAGATGCTGCCATTGTGAAAAGCTCTGTCCCACAAGGCACAGTACTCACCCCCATCCTGTTTCTCATCCTCATATCAGACATAGATAGGGATGTAATCCACAGCACCATGTCATCTTTTACAGACGATACTAGGATCTGCATGAGAGTGTCATCCACTGAGGACACGACAAAGCTCCAAGAAGATATAAACCAAGTTTTCCAATGGGCAACAGAGAACAATATGATGTTCAATGAAGACAAATTCCAACTACTCCGTTATGGAAAACTGGAGAAAATAATAACTAGGACTGAGTATACTACAAACTCCAATCACACAATAGAGCGGAAAAGTAATGTGAAGGACCTGGGAGTAGTAATGTCCGAAGACCTCACCTTCAAGGACCACAACAATGCCACTATCACATCTGCTAGGAAACTGATAGGATGGATAATGAGAACATTCAAGACAACAGATACTAAGCCAATGATGATCCTTTTTAAATAACTTGTTCTCTCTAGGCTGGAATATTACTGTACATTAACATCTCCATTCAAGGCAGGTGAAATTGCAGATCTAGAGAATATACAGAGAACCTTTACTGCACGCATAAGTTCCATCAAACACCTTAACTACTGGGAGCGCCTGGAAGCACTTGACTTGTACTCACTAGAGCGCAGGCGAGAGAGATATATCATAATCTACACCTGGAAGATTCTGGAGGGACTGGTCCCTAATATGCACAC
Organism: Cherax quadricarinatus; assembly: GCF_038502225.1. Taxonomy (NCBI): domain Eukaryota; kingdom Metazoa; phylum Arthropoda; class Malacostraca; order Decapoda; family Parastacidae; genus Cherax; species Cherax quadricarinatus. The sequence goes on from NW_027195235.1 coordinate 26,337, forward strand.
AGCAATCACTCCATACATAAGCAAAAGACTGGGCAGACAGTGCAAAATAACCCTAATGGAAATTATGGGCGCCATTGGTACACTAAAACACCATGAGTGTCTGGGACCCAAGACTGTTCAACAGCCTCTCACCATGCATAAGGGGAATTACCAATAGATCCCTGGTTGTCTTCAAGAGAGAGATGGACAGATACCTAAAGTCAGTGCCGGGTCAGCCGGGCTGTGGCTCGTACGTTGGACTACGTGCAACCAACAATAACAGCCTCGTTGATCAGGCCCTGATCCACCAGGAGGCCTGGTCATCGACCGGGCTGCGGGGGCGTTGATCCCCCGGTATACCTTCCAGGTAGACTCCAGACATGAGAGATGGGGAGGACGACACCGAAAAAAAAATAGCAAAAACACCAATAAACACAACAAGAACAACAATAACAGCAAGAGAGAGAGAGAGAGAGAGAGAGAGAGAGAGAGAGAGAGAGAGAGAGAGAGAGAGAGAGAGAGAGAGAGAGAGAGAGAGAGAGAGAGAGAGAGAGAGAGAGAGAGAGAGAGAGAGAGGAAGGAAGATAAGTGTTATCTACTCTTGAAGTACTCTAGTGACTATGAATGGAATTCCTTGACATTTGGTAGGCACTCTAGACTCACTCTCATTATTCTGGCGCCTGCCTGACCTCACACCAAACATGTTTACACTATTAATAAAACTCTGCTTTGAGGTTTGGTCTGGGGCTTGGTCTGAGGCTTGGTCTGAAGCCTGGTCCGAGGCCTGGTCTGGGGCTTGGTCTGAGGCTTGGTCTGAAGCCTGATCCGAGGCCTGGTCTGGGGCTTGGTCTGAGGCTTGGTCTGGGGCTTGGTCTGAGGCTTGGTCTGGGGCTTGGTCTGGGGCTTGGTCTGAGGCTTGGTCAGGGGCTTGGTCTGGGGCTTGGTCTGAGGCTTGGTCTGGGGCTTGGTCCGAGGCCTGGTCTGGGGCTTGGTCTGAGGCCTGATCTGGGGCTTGGTCTGGGGCTTGGTCTGGGGCTTGGTCTGGGGCTTGGTCTGAGGCCTGATCTCAGGCCTGGTCTGGGGCCTGGTCTGAGGCTTGGTCTGAAGCCTGGTCCGAGGTTTGGTCTGGGGGCTTGATCTGAGGCTTGGTCTAGGACTTGGTCTGGGGCTTGGTCTGGGGCCTGATCTCAGTCTTGGGCCCCGGATACTTACTGTGTTTTCTCTTAGCGTACCAGTGGCGCCCCTACTTTTCACTAGGGGTATGTTGCATCACCTGCCAAGTCTTTTGCTTTCGTAGGGAGTGATTTGTGTGTGCAGATTACACCACAGCACCGTATCATCCTTTGCGGATGATACTAGGATCTGCATGAGGCTGTCATCTGCTGAGGACGCGGTTAACCTCCAAGAAGATATAAACAAAGTTTTCCAGTGGGCAACGGTAAACAATATGATGTTCAATGAGGACAAATTCCAACTACTCCGTTATGGAAAACTGGAGGAGATAATAACTAGAACAGAGTATACTATACAATAGAGCGGAAAAATAATGTAAGGGACCTGGGAGTAGTAATGTCTGAGGATCTCACTTTCAAGGATCATAACAGTGCCACGATCGCACGTGCAAAGAAAATGATAGGATGGATAATGAGAACTTTCAAAACGAGAGATGCCAAGCCCATGATGATCCTTTTCAAATCACTTGTTCTCTCTAGGCTGGAATACTGCTGTACATTAACATCTCCATTCAAAGCAGGTGAAATCGCAGATCTAGAGAGTGTACAGAGATCCTTTACTGCACGTATAAGTTCTGTCAAGCACCTTAACTACTGGGAACGCTTGGAAGCACTTGACTTGTACTCGTTGGAACGCAGGAGGGAGAGATATATCATAATCTACACTTGGAAAATCTTGGAAGGAATGGTCCCAAATCTGCACACAGAAATCACTCCCTACGAAAGTAAAAGACTGGGCAGGCGATGCAAAATGGCCCCAATAAAAAGTAGGGGCGCCATTGGTACACTAAGGGAAAACACCATCGGGAGGCCTGGTCGTGGACCGGGCCGCGGGGGCGTTGATCCCCGGAATAACCTCCAGGTAAACTCCAGGTAACCAGTCCCTCCAAGATCTTCCAGGTGAAGATTGTGATGCATCTCTCTCGCCTGCGCTCCAGTGAGTACAAGTCAAGTGCAGTAAAGATTCTCTGTACATTCTGTAGATCTGCAGTTTCGCCTGCCTTGATTCTGTGGGTTGGAGGATTGCGTATCCTTCAGAAGGAGTCTGTTTACACTCCAGGGGAGTGTCTACCGTCGTGAGGAATCGTGTTTGCAGTAGGTGGGAGGGAAGGTTAGTGTCCCAGATGCGGTCAGGTCGGGATGAACAGGGACAAACAGAGTGATGGAGAGATGGGAGAGGGAGAGGGGTGTTAAGGGTTGGGGAGGGAAATGCTAGGGAGATGGGGAGGAGAGTGTTATGGGAAGATAGGGTTAGAATGTGTATGTGTGTGTGTGTGTGTGTGTGTGTGTGTGTGTGTGTGTGTGTGTGTGTGTGTGTGTGTGTGTGTGTGTGTGTGTGTGTGTGTGTGGGTGTGTGTGTGTGTGTGTACTCACCTATTTGTACTCACCTATTTGTGGTTGCAGGGGTCGATTCACAGCTCCTGGCCCCACCTCTTCGCTGATTGCTACTAGGTCCTCTCTCTCCCTGCCCCATGAGCTCTATCATACCTCGCCTTAAAACTATGTATGGTTCCCGCCTCCATTACGTCACTTTCTAGGCTATTCCACGGCCTGACTACTCTATGACTGAAGAAATACTTCCTAACATCTCTTTGATTGATCTGAGTCTTCAACTTCCAATTGTGACCTCTTGTGTCTGTGTCCCTTCTCTGGAACATCCCGTCTTTGTCCACCTTGTCTATTCCGCGCAGTATTTTATATGTCGTTATCATGTCTCCCCTGACCCTCCTGTCCTCCAGTGTCGTCAGGCCGATTTCCCTCAACCTTTCTTCGTAGGACAATCCCCGTAGCTCTGGGACTAGTCTTGTTGCAAACCTTTGCACTTTCTCTAATTTCTTGACGTGCTTGATTAGGTGTGGGTTCCAAACTGGTGCTGCATACTCCAGTATGGGCCTGACGTAAATGGTGTAGAGTCTTAAACGAATCCTTACTGAGGTATCGGAACGCTATCCGTAGGTTTGCCAGGCGCCCGTATGCTGCAGCAGTTATCTGATTGATGTGCGCCTCAGGAGATGTGCTCGGTGTTATACTCACCCCCAGATCTTTTTCCTTGAGTGAGGTTTGCAGTCTTTGGCCATCTAAACTATATTGTGTCTGCGGTCTTCTTTGCCCTTCCCCAATCTTCATGACTTTGCATTTGGCAGGGTTAAATTCAAGGAGCCAGTTGCTGGACCAGGCTTGTAGCCTGTCCAGGTCTCTTCGTAGTCCTGCCTGATCCTCATCCAATTTGATTCTTCTCATTAACTTCGCATCATCTGCAAACAAGGACACTTCTGAGTCTATCCCTTCCGTTATGTCGTTCACACATACCAAGAACAGCACAGGCCCTTGGACTGACCCCTGTGCAACCCCGCTTGTCACAGGCGCCAACTCTGACACCTCGTCGCGTACCATGACTCGTTGTTGCCTCCCTGTCAGGTATTCTCTGATCCATTGCAGTGCCTTTCCTGTTATGTGTGCCTGATCCTCTAGCTTTTGCAGTAACCTCTTGTGAGGAACTGTGTCGAAGGCCTTCTTGCAGTCCAAAAATATGCAGTCGATCCACCCCTCTCTCTCTTGTCTTATTTCTGTCACCTTGTCATAAAACTCTAGTAGGTTTGTGACACAGGATTTTCCTTCCCTGAAACCGTGCTGGTTGTCAAGTATACACTTGTTTCTTTCCAGGTGCCCCACCACTCTCCTCCTGATGATCTTCTCCATGACCTTGCATACTATACACGTTAGTGATACAGGTCTTTAGTTTAGTGCCTCATGTCTGTCTCTCTTTTTAAAAATTGGGACTACATTTGCCATTTTCCATACCTCAGGGAGTTGCCCAGTTTCAAATGATGTGTTGAAGATCTTTGTTAATGGCTCACATAATATCTCTGCTCCCTCTTTAAGGACCCATGGAGAGATGTTGTCTGGTCCCACCGCCTTTGAGGTGTCAAGTTCGCATAGCAGCTTCTTCACCTCCTCCTTGGTTATATGTACCTCATCCAGCACTTGCTGGTGTGCCCCCCTGTTCGGATTTCCTGGAGTCCTACTGGTTTTCACTGTAAATACCTCTTTAAATCTTGTGTTGAGCTCCCGACATACCTCTCGGTCGTTTCTTGTGAATTCCCCATCACCCTTCCTCAGTCTGATTACCTGGTCCTTGACTGTTGTTTTCCTCCTGATGTGGCTGTACAACAGCTTCGGGTCAGTCTTTACTTTTGATGCTATGTCATTTTCATATTGTCTCTGAGCCTCCCTTCTTATCTGTGCATATTCGTTTCTGGCTCTTCGGCTAATCTCTTTATTTTCCTGAGTTCTCTGTCTTCTGTACCTTTTCCATTCTCTAGTACACCTAGTTTTTGCCTCCCTACACCTTTGGGTGAACCAAGGACTCGTTCTGTTCTTCCCATTATTTTTGCTTCCCTTGGGAACAAACCTCTCCTCTGCCTCCTTGCATTTTGTTGCCACATAGTCCATCATTTCTTGTACTGGTTTTCCTATCAGTTCCCTCTCCCACTGAATGTCTTGAAGGAAGTTCCTCATGCCTGAGTAGTTCCCCCTTTTGTAGTTTGGCTTTTCCCAGCCTATTCCTGCTACTCTCCCCACTTGGAGCTCAACTATGTAATCAAAGCACAGAACCACATGATCACTAGCTCCCAGGGGCCTTTCATACATGATACCCTCGATGTCCGAACTACTCAAGGTGAATTCAAGGTCCAGTCTTGCTGGTTCATCCTCTCCTCTCTCTCTGGTAGTGTCTCTAACATGTTGATGCATGAGGTTTTCCAGTACCACATCCATCATCTTGGCTCTCCATGTTTCGGAACCCCCACGGGGCTCCAGGTTTTCCCAGTCAATCTCCTTGTGATTGAAATCACCTATAACTAGTAACTTTGCTCCCCCCATGTGTGCTATCCTGGCCACCTCGGCTAGTGTGTCGATCATTGCTCTGTTGCTCTCATCATATTCTTCTCTTGGCCTCCTGCAGTTCTGTGGTGGGTTGTAAATTACTGCAATTATCACCTTATGTCCCTCAGACTGGATTGTTCCTACTAAGTAGTCCCTTTCGCCCGTGCCATCCATTCCTTCCATTTTCTCAAAACCCCACTGGTTTTTAATGAGCAGTTCAACTCCTCCTCCCCCTCTCCTCCCTCTGTCTTTCCTGGGGATTTGATATCTGGATGGAAAGATTGAATCTGTTATTATTCTGGTGAGTTTTGTTTCTGTGAGTGCTAATATGTCTGGGGATGTCTCCTTGATTCTTTCATGCCACTCCTCATACTTGTTTGTTATTCCATCTGCATTTGTATACCACACCTTCAACATCTTTTCTAAGACTGTGGTCTGGGAGGTGTATTGGGGTTGGGGAAGTGGGAGACCTGGTAAGGAACTATGGGTTGTTGCTGTGGGGGTGGAGTTTGTAATGTAGTGGGTGGGGGCATTGGATGTGGCATGGGTGTTTTGATTTAGAGTGTTTGGTTGCACTGGGGTTGACCTGGTTGGGAGGCTTCTATAGGAAGTTGTGAGGGAGGCTGTATTTGATATTCTTCCTGGGTCTGGGATCTCCTATCTGTCTTCTCCATCCCCTCTCTTTCCTCCTTTCGCCTTTGTACCATCTCTCTCAGTTTCTGCCTTTCTTCTTGTGTTCTGTCACAGTCGAGATACACCTTCCTGTATGCCGGCATGTCCCTTAATCGTGCTTTCTCCTGCAGGATCCTGGTCCGAGTCGCTTCTGCCTTGAAGGTCACTTTCACACCCCCCTATTATCCGGAAATTTTCCAGCTGGGTCATGTCATCTTCTCCTATTGCTTTCATGATGCTTTCAATTGCTTTTTTTCCCCTTGTTTTCTTGCTTCATATGTTTCCCCTTCAACTTCCTGGAGCCCATACACAAAGACTGACCTCACCCTTTCATTCTCCCGCTGCGTATCCCTGTGTATCCCCTCATTTAATTTGGTTTCGTCCACTGCAGCTTTC
>NW_027195235.1:37500-105000 GCF_038502225.1 Cherax quadricarinatus
CATGGACCGGGCCGCGGGAGCGTTGATCCCCAGAATACCCACCATGTAGACTCCAGGCGGAAAGTACTCGAGGGTCTGGTCCCAAACCAACGCACTGCCATGACAACATACTGGAACAAGAGAAATGGGAGGAAGCGCAAAATAAACCCAGTGAAAAGCAAGGGCACCGTAGACATAATAAGAGAACACTGTATCAACATCCGTGGTCCCAGATTATTCAACATCTTACCAGAAGATAACAAACACTGCTGGAACAAGTGTACAAGTCTTCAAGAGAAAACTGGACAAGTATGTTCACTAGGTGCCAGATCAACCAGGCTGTGATGGATATGTGGGGCAGCGGGCCTTCAACAGCAACAACGTGGTTGACCAGGCTAGCACCAGATGAGCCTGGCCCATGGCCAGTAGTAAGACTCTCGGAACTCATCAAAGGTATATCAAAGGTAAAGATACTACCCTCTGAGATCTCTAGAGAGGAACCTACCACCATCTACCACCATCTAAGGCCTCTAGAGAGAAAACTAAGACAATCTCCCATTATCTGAGGCCTGCAGAGAGGAACCTACCACCATCTACCACCATCTAAGGCCTCTAGAGAGAAACCTAAGACAATCTCCCATTATCTGAGGCCTGCAGAGAGGAACCTACCACCATCTACCACCATCTAAGGCCTCTAGAGAGAAAACTAAGACAATCTCCCATTATCTGAGGCCTGCAGAGAGGAACCTACCACCATCTACCACCATCTAAGGCCTCTAGAGAGAAACCTAAGACAATCTCCCATTATCTGAGGCCTGCAGAGAGGAACCTACCACCATCTACCACCATCTAAGGCCTCTAGAGAGAAAACTAAGACAATCTCCCATTATCTGAGGCCTGCAGAGAGGAACCTCCCACCATCTACCACCATCTAAGGCCTCTAGAGAGAAACCTAAGACAATCTCCCATTATCTGAGGCCTGCAGAGAGGAACCTACCACCATCTACCACCATCTAAGGCCTCTAGAGAGAAACCTAAGACAATCTCCCATTATCTGAGGCCTGCAGAGAGGAACCTACCACCATCTACCACCATCTAAGGCCTCTAGAGAGAAACCTAAGACAATCTCCCATTATCTGAGGCCTGTAGAGAGGAACCTACCACCATCTACCACCATCTAAGGCCTCTAGAGAGAAAACTAAGACAATCTCCCATTATCTGAGGCCTGCAGAGAGGAACCTACCACCATCTACCACCATCTAAGGCCTCTAGAGAGAAAACTAAGACAATCTCCCATTATCTGAGGCCTGCAGAGAGGAACCTACCACCATCTACCACCATCTAAGGCCTCTAGAGAGAAACCTAAGACAATCTCCCATTATCTGAGGCCTGCAGAGAGGAACCTACCACCATCTACCACCATCTAAGGCCTCTAGAGAGAAACCTAAGACAATCTCCCATTATCTGAGGCCTGCAGAGAGGAACCCTACCACCATCTACCACCATCTAAGGCCTCTAGAGAGAAACCTAAGACAATCTCCCATTATCTGAGGCCTGTAGAGAGGAACCTACCACCATCTACCACCATCTAAGGCCTCTAGAGAGAAACCTAAGACAATCTCCCATTATCTGAGGCCTGCAGAGAGGAACCTACCACCATCTACCACCATCTAAGGCCTCTAGAGAGAAACCTAAGACAATCTCCCATTATCTGAGGCCTGCAGAGAGGAACCTACCACCATCTACCACCATCTAAGGCCTCTAGAGAGAAACCTAAGACAATCTCCCATTATCTGAGGCCTGCAGAGAGGAACCTACCACCATCTACCACCATCTAAGGCCTCTAGAGAGAAACCTAAGACAATCTACCATTATCTGAGGCCTGCAGAGAGGAACCTACCACCATCTACCACCATCTAAGGCCTCTAGAGAGAAACCTAAGACAATCTCCCATTATCTGAGGCCTGCAGAGAGGAACCTACCACCATCTACCACCATCTAAGGCCTCTAGAGAGAAACCTAAGACAATCTCCCATTATCTGAGGCCTGCAGAGAGGAACCTACCACCATCTACCACCATCTAAGGCCTCTAGAGAGAAACCTAAGACAATCTCCCATTATCTGAGGCCTGCAGAGAGGAACCTACCACCATCTACCACCATCTAAGGCCTCTAGAGAGAAACCTAAGACAATCTCCCATTATCTGAGGCCTGCAGAGAGGAACCTCCTACCATCTACCACCATCTAAGGCCTCTAGAGAGAAACCTAAGACAATCTCCCATTATCTGAGGCCTGCAGAGAGGAACCTCCCACCATCTACCACCATCTAAGGCCTCTAGAGAGAAACCTAAGACAATCTCCCATTATCTGAGGCCTGCAGAGAGGAACCTACCACCATCTACCACCATCTAAGGCCTCTAGAGAGAAACCTAAGACAATCTCCCATTATCTGAGGCCTGCAGAGAGGAACCTACCACCATCTACCACCATCTAAGGCCTCTAGAGAGAAACCTAAGACAATCTCCCATTATCTGAGGCCTGCAGAGAGGAACCTACCACCATCTACCACCATCTAAGGCCTCTAGAGAGAAACCTAAGACAATCTCCCATTATCTGAGGCCTGCAGAGAGGAACCTACCACCATCTACCACCATCTAAGGCCTCTAGAGAGAAACCTAAGACAATCTCCCATTATCTGAGGCCTGCAGAGAGGAACCTACCACCATCTACCACCATCTAAGGCCTCTAGAGAGAAACCTAAGACAATCTCCCATTATCTGAGGCCTGCAGAGAGGAACCTCCCACCATCTACCACCATCTAAGGCCTCTAGAGAGAAACCTAAGACAATCTCCCATTATCTGAGGCCTGCAGAGAGGAACCTACCACCATCTACCATCTAAGGCCTCTAGAGAGAAACCTAAGACAATCTCCCATTATCTGAGGCCTGCAGAGAGGAACCTACCACCATCTACCACGATCTAAGGCCTCTAGAGAGAAACCTAAGACAATCTCCCATTATCTGAGGCCTGCAGAGAGGAACCTCCCACCATCTACCACCATCTAAGGCCTCTAGAGAGAAACCTAAGACAATCTCCCATTATCTGAGGCCTGCAGAGAGGAACCTCCCACCATCTACCACCATCTAAGGCCTCTAGAGAGAAACCTAAGACAATCTCCCATTATCTGAGGCCTGCAGAGAGGAACCTACCACCATCTACCACCATCTAAGGCCTCTAGAGAGAAACCTAAGACAATCTCCCATTATCTGAGGCCTGCAGAGAGGAACCTCCTACCATCTACCACCATCTAAGGCCTCTAGAGAGAAACCTAAGACAATCTCCCATTATCTGAGGCCTGCAGAGAGGAACCTACCACCATCTACCACCATCTAAGGCCTCTAGAGAGAAACCTAAGACAATCTCCCATTATCTGAGGCCTGCAGAGAGGAACCTACCACCATCTACCACCATCTAAGGCCTCTAGAGAGAAACCTAAGACAATCTCCCATTATCTGAGGCCTGCAGAGAGGAACCTCCTACCATCTACCACCATCTAAGGCCTCTAGAGAGGAACCTAAGACAATCTCCCATTATCTGAGGCCTGCAGAGAGGAACCTCCCACCATCTACCACCATCTAAGGCCTCTAGAGAGAAACCTAAGACAATCTCCCATTATCTGAGGCCTGCAGAGAGGAACCTACCACCATCTACCACCATCTAAGGCCTCTAGAGAGAAACCTAAGACAATCTCCCATTATCTGAGGCCTGCAGAGAGGAACCTACCATCATCTGAGGCCTCCAGAGAGGAACCTACTACCATCTGAGACCTCCAGAGAAGAACCTACTACCATCTGAGGCCTCCAGAGAGGAACCTACCAGCATCTGAGGCCTCCAGAGAGGAACCTACCAGCATCTGAGACCTCCAGAGAGGAACCTACCAGCATCTGAGACCTCCAGAGAGGAACCTACCAGCATCTGAGACCTCCAGAGAGGAACCTACCAGCATCTGAGACCTCCAGAGAGGAACCTACCAGCATCTGAGACCTCCAGAGAGGAACCTACCACCATCTGAGACCTCCAGAGAGGAACCTACCAGCATCTGAGACCTCCAGAGAGGAACCTACCAGCATCTGAGACCTCCAGAGAGGAACCTACCACCATCTGAGACCTCCAGAGAGGAACCTACCAGCATCTACCTCGTTTCCTTCTCCCCGTCAGGGGAGAAGGAAACAAGGGAGAGGGAGGAGACAGGAAAGAGTTTAGGGCCTGATCAACCAGGCTGTTACTTCTGGCCGCACGTAGTCCAACGTAGGAACCACAGCCCAGCTGATCAGATACTGACTTTAGGTATCTGTCCAGATCCCTCTTGAAGACAACCATAATAATAATAAAAAATAATTATTGACAATAGAATAATCTTCACAATGCTGTTTGAAATATTTCGTTACTAATTTGTTTTATACGCAGCAGTGCGTTATCAATGGTTGGCAGGGGGTGGCAGGGGGTGGCAGGGGGTGGCAGGGGGTGGCAGGGGGTGGCAGGGGGTGGCAGCGGCTGTCTTTTAGTCTCGCTGATAGTGTTGATAAAGTCAGATATCAGGAGGACAGGTCAGTGGTTGTGTAGCTAGAGCTCTTGGTGGGTAAGATTATGCAGGAGGAGGAGGAAGAGGAGGAGGAAGAAGAGGAAGGGAAAGAGGAGGAGGAGGAGGAGGAGGAAGAGGAGGGGGGGTAAAGATGAATAAACAAAGATTCCCTTATTTCTCATTGTTAGGAGCTGATAAGATGTTTTCTACAACTCAATACGGGTTGTAGTAGTAGTAGTAACAGTAGTGGGTAAGTGTTGTAGGTAGCAATAATCGTAGCACCATTAGCAGTGAGCAGTAGGTAGCAAATAAAATTATTTAGGTATAGATACACACAAGTACATCACACATAATGTAAATTACACACCAGGATAACCCAAAAAAGTCAGACAAAAAAAGTCAGACAAAAAAAGTCAGACGAAAAAAGTCAGACAAAGTGACTTGTTTACACTGTGGTCTTGGATTCAGTGTCGAGGAATGAGGCACTAGTGCCACACTTGGTAATCTTTACTGAGGAAACGTTTCGCCAGGGAGTGACCTCTTCAGTCCAGCGCAGAGATGAGCTGAAGCCACTGGCTGCTAAATACTTTCCATAATAATGAAATTGAAATGTTGCAAAAGTGTATGAGTTTTCAACTTCCTGGTTTTCTTAAACCACAGCGCTGTACCATCTGTTGCAGACGATACTAGGATCTGCATGAGAGTGTCATCCACTGAGGACATGACAAATCTCCAAGAAGATATAAACCAAGTTTTCCAATGGGCAACAGAGAACAATATAATGTTCAATGAAGACAAATTCCAACTACTCCGTTATGGAAAACTGGAGGAAATAATAACTAGGACTGAGTATACTACAAACTCCAATCACACAATAGAGCGGAAAAGTAATGTGAAGGACCTGGGTGTGGTAATGTCCGAAGATCTCACCTTCAAGGACCACAACAATGGCACTATCACATCTGCGAGGAAACTGATAGGATGGATAATGAGAACCTTCAAGACAACAGATGCTAAGCCAATGATGATCCTTTTTAAATCACTTGTTCTCTCTAGGCTGGAATATTACTGTACATTAACATCTCCATTCAAGGCAGGTGAAATTGCAGAGCTAGAGAATGTACAGAGAACCTTTACTGCACGTATAAGTTCCATCAAACACCTTAACTACTGTGTGCAGATTAGGGATCAGTCCTAGAAAGACTGGTCCCTAGTCAGTCCTAAAAGAACTAGTCATTAATATGCACACAGAAATAACTCCCTGCGAAAGCAACATACCACCAATGAAAAGTAGGGCGTCACTGGTACACTAAGGGAAAACACAATAAGTGTCCGGGGCCCAAGACTGTTCAACAGCCTCCCACACTCAATAAGGGGAATTACCAATAGACCCCTGGTTGTCTTCAAGAGGGAGCTGAACAGATACCTAACATCAGTACCTAATCAGCCGGGCTGATCAGATTGGTGCGGCCAGCAGTAACAGCCTGGTTGATCAGGCTCTGATCCACAGTGAGGCAGTGGTCAAGGACTGGGTCAAAGGGGTGTTGATCCCCCGGAATAACCTCCAGGGAGAGAACAGACTCACTCCAGCAGGCCTACTGGCCTACTCACAAATCTCATAAACCACTGCCTCGTTGACACTATTCTTGAATGGGAAGTTATCAACTTTGAGGTCATTTTTGTGAGTCAACCTTCTGAAAACACCAGGCACAGATTTACGTACGGTGGTTCAAGCCCCGAGTCACTTCTAGCACAGTGTGTGTGTGTGTGTGTGTGTGTGTGTGTGTGTGTGTGTGTGTGTGTGTGTGTGTGTGTGTGTGTGTGTGTGTGTGTGTGTGTGTGTGTGTGTGTGTGTGTGTGTGTGTGTGTTCTTACCTATTTGTTCTTTACCTATTTGTGGCTGCAGGGTTCAATTCACAGCTCCTGGCCCCGCCTCTTCACTGGTCGCTACTAGGTCGTCTTTCTCCTCCTCCATGAGCTTTATCATACCTCTTCTTAAATCTATGTATGGATCCTGCCTCCACTACATCACTCTCCAGACTATTCCAGTTCCTGACAACTCTATGACTGAAGAAATACTTTCTAACATCCCTGTGACTCATCTGAATCTTCATCTTCCAGTTTTGACCCTTTGTTTCTGTGTCCCATCTCTGGAACATCCTGTCTCTGTCCACCTTGTCAATTCCTCTCGGTATTTTATATGTCATTATCATATCCCCCTATCCCCCAGAGTCGTCAGGTTGAGTTCTCTTAGCCTCACCTCGTAGGACATTTCCCTTAGCTCCGGGACTAATCTTGTTGCAAACTTTTTAACTTTGTCTAATTTCTTGACGTACTTGATCATGTGTGGGTTCCAAACTGGTGCTGCATACTTCAGTATATATGTGTGTATATCAGGTACAGACCAAGTGGGTCTGGACCAGCAGGAGACCAATAAGGTCTGAGACCACCAATAAAGTATGGAACCTCCAGTAAGGTCTGGGACCACCAATAAAGTATGGGACCTCCAGTAAGGTCTGGGACCACCAATAAGGTCTGGGACCACCAATAAGGTCTGGGACCACCAATAAGGTCTGGGACCATCAATAAGGTCGGGGACCACCAATAAGGTCTAGGACCAGCTACACAGTGAGGTCGTTGACTCTGCTGGTCTCTTGCAGTAGACATTAACAAAGGGTAAATTCAGTTAGCCGAGTGAAATTAACCGTGGGAGAGAGAGAGAGAGAGAGAGAGAGAGAGAGAGAGAGAGAGAGAGAGAGAGAGAGAGAGAGAGAGAGAGAGAGACAGAGAGAGAGAGAGAGAGAGAGAGAGAGAGAGAGAGAGAGAGAGAGAGAGAGAGAGAGAGAGAGAGAGAGAGAGAGAGAGAGAGGTGGTATTGCACCTCCTGAAAGGGACACAATGTATATAATGTATATTTGATGTATATTACCTTTCGTATAATATTATATTGCTGATATTTTTATTAATAGGTAATTTTGCTTTAATAACCTAACTTAGGTATGTCATTATGTAGGACATAAAATTTGCACTTCACTGTTCCAGAGTTGTGGTTGGCTGTCTGCATTGTTAAACTGCTTTTCTAACTATTATCTTGTTTGTTTACCTGCCGGAGTCTCTGTAGTACAACGGGCGGGTCATGTAATATCACCCGATGTGAGGCCAATCGTCGAGAAATTGCTCTCTCTTCATATCTGGTCATTGCTCGACAAGCACAGCTCTCTCCATCTGCTCCTGGTCCGAGGAGCATGACTCTCCATCTGCTCCTGGTCCTGGAAGCATGACTCTCCATCTGCTCCTGGTCCTGGAAGCATGACTCTCCATCTGCTCCTGGTCCTGGAAGCATGACTCTCCATCTGCTCCTGGTCCGAGGAGCATGGCTCTCCATCTGCTCCTGGTCCTGGAAGCAGGACTCTCCATCTGCTCCTGGTCCTGGAAGCATGACTCTCCATCTGCTCCTGGTCCTGGAAGCATGGCTCTCCATCTGCTCCTGGTCCTGGAACCATGGCTCTCCATCTGCTCCTGGTCCTGGAAGCATGACTCTCCATCTGCTCCTGGTCCTGGAAGCATGACTCTCCATCTGCTCCTGGTCCTGGAAGCATGACTCTCCATCTGCTCCTGGTCCTGGAAGCATGACTCTCCATCTGCTCCTGGTCCTGGAAGCATGACTCTCCATCTGCTCCTTGTCCTGGAAGCATGACTCTCCATCTGCTCCTGGTCCTGGAAGCATGACTCTCCATCTGCTCCTGGTCCTGGAAGCATGACTCTCCTTCTGATCCTGGTCCTGGAAGAATGACTCTCCATCTGCTCCTGGTCCTGGAAGCATGACTCTCCATCTGCTCTTGGTCCTGGAAGCATGACGCTCCATCTGCTCCTGGTCCTGGAAGCATGACTCTCCATCTGCTCCTGGTCCTGGAAGCATGACTCTCCATCTGCTCCTGGGCCTGGAAGCATGACCCTCCACCTGCTCCTGGTCCTGGAAGCATGACTCTCCATCTGCTCCTGGTCCTGGAAGCATGACTCTCCATCTGCTCCTGGTCCTGGAAGCATGACTCTCCATCTGCTCCTGGTCCTGGAAGCATGACTCTCCACCTGCTTCTGGTCCTGGAAGCATGACTCTCCATCTGCTCCTGGTCCGAGGAGCATGGCTCTCCATCTGCTCCTGGTCCTGGAAGCATGGCTCTCCATCTGCTCTTGGTCCTGGAAGCATGACTCTCCACCTGCTTCTGGTCCTGGAAGCATGACTCTCCATCTGCTCCTGGTCCGAGGAGCATGACTCTCCATCTGCTCCTGGTCCTGGAAGCATGACTCTCCACCTGCTTCTGGTCCTGGAAGCATGACTCTCCATCTGCTCCTGGTCCGAGGAGCATGACTCTCCATCTGCTCCTGGTCCTGGAAGCATGACTCTCCATCTGCTCCTGGTCCTGGAAGCATGACTCTCCATCTGCTCCTGGTCCTGGAAGCATGACTCTCCATCTGCTCCTGGTCCTGGAAGCATGACTCTCCATCTGCTCCTGGTCCGAGGAGCATGGCTCTCCATCTGCTCCTGGTCCTGGAAGCAGGACTCTCCATCTGCTCCTGGTCCTGGAAGCATGACTCTCCATCTGCTCCTGGTCCTGGAAGCATGGCTCTCCATCTGCTCCTGGTCCTGGAACCATGGCTCTCCATCTGCTCCTGGTCCTGGAAGCATGACTCTCCATCTGCTCCTGGTCCTGGAAGCATGACTCTCCATCTGCTCCTGGTCCTGGAAGCATGACTCTCCATCTGCTCCTGGTCCTGGAAGCATGACTCTCCATCTGCTCCTGGTCCTGGAAGCATGACTCTCCATCTGCTCCTTGTCCTGGAAGCATGACTCTCCATCTGCTCCTGGTCCTGGAAGCATGACTCTCCATCTGCTCCTGGTCCTGGAAGCATGACTCTCCTTCTGATCCTGGTCCTGGAAGAATGACTCTCCATCTGCTCCTGGTCCTGGAAGCATGACTCTCCATCTGCTCTTGGTCCTGGAAGCATGACGCTCCATCTGCTCCTGGTCCTGGAAGCATGACTCTCCATCTGCTCCTGGTCCTGGAAGCATGACTCTCCATCTGCTCCTGGGCCTGGAAGCATGACCCTCCACCTGCTCCTGGTCCTGGAAACATGACTCTCCATCTGCTCCTGGTCCTGGAAGCATGACTCTCCATCTGCTCCTGGTCCTGGAAGCATGACTCTCCATCTGCTCCTGGTCCTGGAAGCATGGCTCTCCATCTGCTCCTGGTCCTGGAAGCATGACTCTCCACCTGCTTCTGGTCCTGGAAGCATGACTCTCCATCTGCTCCTGGTCCGAGGAGCATGGCTCTCCATCTGCTCCTGGTCCTGGAAGCATGGCTCTCCATCTGCTCTTGGTCCTGGAAGCATGACTCTCCACCTGGTTCTGGTCCTGGAAGCATGACTCTCCATCTGCTCCTGGTCCGAGGAGCATGACTCTCCATCTGCTCCTGGTCCTGGAAGCATGACTCTCCATCTGCTTCTGGTCCTGGAAGCATGACTCTCCATCTGCTCCTGGTCCTGGAAGCATGACTCTCCATCTGCTCCTGGTCCTGGAAGCATGACTCTCCATCTGCTTCTGGTCCTGGAAGCATGACTCTCCATCTGCTCCTGGAAGCATGACTCTCCATCTGCTCCTGGTCCTGGAAGCATGACTCTCCATCTGCTCCTGGTCCTGGAAGCATGACTCTCCATCTGCTCCTGGTCCGAGGAGCATGACTCTCCACATGCTCCTGGTCCTGGAAGCACGACTCTCCATCTGCTCCTGGTCCTGGAAGCATGACTCTCCATCTGCTCCTGGTCCTGTAAGCATGACTCTCCATCTGCTCCTGGTCCTGGAAGCAAGACTCTCCACCTGCTCCTGGTCCTGGAAGTATGACTCTCCATCTGCTCCTGGTCATGGAAGCATGACTCTCCATCTGCTCTTGGTCCTGGAAGCATGACTCTCCATCAGCTCCTGGTCCTGGAAGCAAGACTCTCCTTCTGCTCCTGGTCCTGGAAGCGTGACTGTCCATCTGCTCTTGGTCCTGGAAGCATGACTCTCCATCTGCTCCTGGTCCTGGAAGCATGACTCTCCATCTGCTCCTGGTCCTGGAAGCATGACTCTCCATCTGCTCCTGGTCCTGGAAGCATGACTCTCCACCTGCTCCTGGTCCTGGAAGCATGACTCTCCATCTGCTCCTGGTCCTGGAAGCATGACTCTCCATCTGCTCCTGGTCCGAGGAGCATGACTCTCCACCTGCTCCTGGTCCTGGAAGCACGACTCTCCATCTGCTCCTGGTCCTGGAAGCATGACTCTCCATCTGCTCCTGGTCCTGGAAGCATGACTCTCCATCTGCTCCTGGAAGCATGACTCTCCATCTGCTCCTGGTCCTGTAAGCATGACTCTCCATCTGCTCCTGGTCCTGGAAGCATGACTCTCCATCTGCTCCTGGTCCTGGAAGCATGGCTCTCCACCTGCTCCTGGTCCTGGAAGCATGACTCTCCATCTGCTCCTGGTCCTGGAAGCATGGCTCTCCACCTGCTCCTGGTCCTGGAAGCATGACTCTCCATCTGCTCCTGGTCCTGGAAGCATGACTCTCCATCTGCTCCTGGTCTTGGAAGCATGGCTCTCCACCTGCTCCTGGTCCTGGAAGCATGACTCTCCGTCTGTTCCTGGTCCTGGAAGCATCCCTCTCGTCTCTCTTCGGTATTTAGACTTAGTTTTTTGGTAGAACATGATTTTGTCGGCCAGTCAATATACATATCTTGCAACTCTTTGATTTTTGACGTTTTTCTGAGGTTGTGTCGTACGTTGGATTGCGTGCGGCCAGCAGTAACAGCCTGGTTGATCAGGCCCTGATCCACTGGGAGGCCTGGTCGTGGACCGGGCCGCGGGGGCATTGATCCCCGGAATACCCTCCAGGTAGACTCCAGGTAGGTACCGACACTCTAAGTCAACACAGGTCCCAAGCTGAAGCTTCTGACCTATTTTGTGGGGCGTCTACGCACCGTCGTCGGGGATTTCGTGATGCTAAACTTAGATTCAGTATTATGGGAGCTTCGTGACTTTTCGTGGAGGATCTCTTGCTGGTCAGGGGCTGTGACTCGATCCCTGCAACCACACGTAGGTGAGTACACATACACGCACACACACGCACACACACACACACACACACACACACACACACACACACACACACACACACACACACACACACACACACACACACACACACGCACACATACACACACACACACACACACACACTTCACACAGTGAATAGGCGGGGCCAGGAGCTATGAATCGACCCCTGCAACCACAAATAGGTGAGTACATACACACACACATGCACAGGTTGGTGTGTGTCTGTGTGATCTTTGGTTGCAGCCAGCACTAAACCCGTTAGGGGGAGGTTACCTGGTTACCTGGAGGTTATTCCGGGGATCAACGCCCCCGCGGCCCGGTCCATGACCAGGCCTCCCGATGGATCAGGGCCCGATCAACCAGGCTGTTACTGCTGGCCGCACGCAGTCCAACGTACGAGCCACAGCCCGGCTGATCCGGCACTGACTTTAGGTATCTGTCCAGCTCTCTCTTGAAGGCAGCCAGGGGTTTATTGGCAATTCCCCTAATGCTTGATGGGAGGCTGTTGAACAGTTTTGGGCCCCGGACACTTATGGTGTTTTCTCTTAGTGTTCCAATGGCGCCCCTACTTTTTATTGGGGGCATTTTGCATCGCTTGCCCAGTCTTTTACTTTCGTAGGGAGTGATTTCTGTGTGCAGATTTGGGACCATTCCTTCCAAGATTTTCCAAGTGTAGATTATGATATATCTCTCCCTCCTGCGTTCCAACGAGTACAAGTCAAGTGCTTCCAAGCGTTCCCAGTAGTTAACGTGCTTGACAGAACTTATACGTGCAGTAAAGAATCTCTGTACACTCTCTAGATCTGCGATTTCACCTGCTTTGAATGGAGATGTTAATGTACAGCAGTATTCCAGCCTAGAGAGAACAAGTGATTTGAAAAGGATCATCATGGGCTTGGCATCTCTCGTTTTGAAAGTTCTCATTATCCATCCTATCATTTTCTTTGCACGTGCGATCGTGGCACTGTTGTGATCCTTGAAAGTGAGATCCTCAGACATTACTACTCCCAGGTCCCTTACATTATTTTTCCGCTCTATTGTATGGCCAGAGTCAGTAGTATACTCTGTTCTAGGTGGTGGTTATAGTGAAGCTGCCACTGCCTTGGATCAAGAGCCTCGGATGGCCACAGACCCTCAACTCCTGTGAGTAACCGGTTTTGCAGTGTTGATAAAACTGGTTAATACTCCCCCCGCCCACATCCCCCTCCCCCTCCTTGCTCCCCCTTCCTCCATCTTCCCCCTACCTTCCGTCTCACCCCCCCTTCCTTCTTTCCCTCCCTCCTCTTCCTCCTCCTCCTCCCCCCTCTCTCCCATTTCTTCCTTCACCCTCCCTCCCTTATCCCCTTCCACCATTCTCTCCCCTCGCTCCAACCCTCCCCACCATTCCCATTCCACAACCCCCTGCAGGGCACTCATTCCCTTCCCTCCCACACCCTCCCAACCCATCCATCACCCCCATCACCCCAACATTGTCCCTGGAGATCACACCCTACCCCCATTACCTCCCCAAAATTGACTGACCCCCATCAGTCCGACCTTCTACCCCTCCCCCTATTCCCCTCTCCCACACCACGTCCCCACCTCCCTCCCCCACAACACTTATCCCTCCCCCTCCCCTCACCTGTCAGTCAACGTCGCCTCTCTAACAGTATTTTTTAGATTAGTTTCCCGTTAACGGTAGCCTCATGAGGAGGGTAGTTTCATGGGAAGGGTAGCCCCATGGGCAGGGTAGCCTCATGGGGAGGGTAGCTTCATGGGGAGGGTAGCTTCATTGAGAGGGTAGCTTCATGGGGAGGGTAACTTCATGGGGAGCGTAGCCTCTTGGGGAGGGTAGCTTAATGGGGAGAGTAGCTTAATGGGGAGGGTAGCCTCATGGGGAGGGTAGCTTAATGGGGAGGGTAGCTTAATGGGGAGGGTAGCTTAATGGGGAGGGTAGCTTAATGGAGAGGGTAGCTTCATGGGGAGGGTAGCTTAATGGGGAGGGTAGCTTAATGGGGAGGGTAGCCTCATGGGGAGGGTAGCTTCATGGGAGGGTAGCTTCATGGGGAGGGTAGCTTAATGGGGAGGGTAGCTTCATGGGGAGGGTAGCTTCATGGAGAGGGTAGCTTCATGGGGAGGGTAGCTTAATGGGGAGGGTAGAATCATGGGGAGGGTAGCTTCTTGCGGAGGGTAGCTTAATGGGGAGGGTAGCTTCATATAGAGGGTAGCTTAATGGGGAGGGTAGCCTCATGGGGAGGTTATCCTCATGGGGAGGGTAGCCCCATGCCGAGGGTAGCCTCATGAAGATTGTCTCATGGGGAGAGGGTAACGTCATGGGGAGGGTAATTTCGTGGAGAGGGTAGCCTCATAGAGAGGGTTGTTTCATGGGGAGGGTAACGCATGGGGAGCGTAGTTTCATGGGGAGGATAGCCTCATGAAGAGGGTTGTTTCATGGGGAGGGTAGCCTCACGGGGAGGGTAGCATCATGGGGAAGGGTAGCCACATGGGGAAGCGTAGCATCATGGGGAAGGGTAGCATCATGGGGAAGGGTAGCCTCATGGGGAAGGGTAGCATCATGGGGAAGGGTAGCATCATGGGGAAGGGTAGCATCATGGGGAAGGGTAGCATCATGGGGAAGGGTAGCATCATGGGGAAGGGTAGCATCATGGGGAAGGGTAGCATCATGGGGAAGGGTAGCATCATGGGGAAGGGTAGCATCATGGGGAAGGGTAGCATCATGGGGAAGGGTAGCCTCATGGGGAAGGGTAGCATCATGGGGAAGGGTAGCATCATGGGGAAGGGTAGCCTCATGGTGAAGGGTAGCATCATGGGGAAGGGTAGCCTCATGGGGAAGGGTAGCATCATGGGGAAGGGTAGCATCATGGGGAAGGGTAGCATCATGGGGAAGGGTAGCATCATGGGGAAGGGTAGCATCATGGGGAAGGGTAACATCATGGGGAAGGGTAGCATCATGAGGAAGGGTAGCATCATGGGGAAGGGTAGCATCATGGGGAAGGGTAGCATCATGGGGAAGGGTAGCATCATGGGGAAGGGTAGCCTCATGGGGAAGGGTAGCATCATGGGGAAGGGTAGCATCATGGGGAAGGGTAGCCTCATGGTGAAGGGTAGCATCATGGGGAAGGGTAGCCTCATGGGGAAGGGTAGCATCATGGGGAAGGGTAGCATCATGGGGAAGGGTAGCATCATGGGGAAGGGTAGCATCATGGGGAAGGGTAGCATCATGGGGAAGGGTAACATCATGGGGAAGGGTAGCATCATGAGGAAGGGTAGCATCATGGGGAAGGGTAGCATCATGGGGAAGGGTAGCATCATGGGGAAGGGTAGCATCATGGGGAAGGGTAGCATCATGGGGAAGGGTAGCATCATGAGGAAGGGTAGCATCATGGGGAAGGGTAGCATCATGGGGAAGGGTAGCATCATGGGGAAGGGTAGCATCATGAAGAAGGGTAGCATCATGGGGAAGGGTAGCATCATGGGGAAGGGTAGCATCATGGGGAAGGGTAGCATCATGGGGAAGGGTAGCATCATGGGGAAGGGTATCATCATGGGGAAGGGTAGCCTCATGCGGAAGGGTAGCATCATGGGGAAGGGTAGCATCATGGGGAAGGGTAGCATCATGGGGAAGGGTAGCATCATGGGGAAGGGTAGCATCATGGGGAAGGGTAGCATCATGGGGAAGGGTAGCATCATGGGGAAGGGTAGCATCATGGGGAAGGGTAGCATCATGGGGAAGGGTAGCATCATGGGGAAGGGTAGCATCATGAAGAAGGGTAGCATCATGGGGAAGGGTAGCATCATGGGGAAGGGTAGCATCATGGGGAAGGGTAGCATCATGGGGAAGGGTATCATCATGGGGAAGGGTAGCCTCATGGGGAAGGGTAGCATCATGGGGAAGGGTAGCATGGGGAAGGGTAGCATCATGGGGAAGGGTAGCATCATGGGGAAGGGTAGCATCATGGGGAAGGGTAGCATCATGGGGAAGGGTAGCATCATGGGGAAGGGTAGCATCATGGGGAAGGGTAGCATCATGGGGAAGGGTAGCATCATGGGGAAGGGTAGCAGCATGGGGAAGGGTAGCATCATGAGGAAGGGTAGCATCATGGGGAAGGGTAGCCACATGGGGAAGCGTAGCATCATGGGGAAGGGTAGCATCATGGGGAAGGGTAGCATCATGGGGAAGGGTAGCATCATGGGGAAGGGTAGCATCATGGGGAAGGGTAGCAGCATGGGGAAGGGTAGCATCATGTGGAAGGGTAGCATCATGGGGAAGGGTAGCATCATGGGGAAGGGTAGCATCATGGGGAAGGGTAGCATCATGGGGAAGGGTAGGGAAGGGTAGCATCATGGGGAAGGGTAGCATCATGGGGAAGGGTAGCATCATGGGGAAGGGTAGAATCATGGGGAAGGGTATCATCATGGGGAAGGGTAGCCTCATGGGGAAGGGTAGCATCATGGGGAAGGGTAGCATCATGGGGAAGGGTAGCATCATGGGGAAGGGTAGCATCATGGGGAAGGGTAGATCATGGGGAAGGGTAGCATCATGGGGAAGGGTAGCATCATGGGGAAGGGTAGCATCATGGGGAAGGGTAGCATCATGAGGAAGGGTAGCATCATGGGGAAGGGTAGCCACATGGGGAAGCGTAGCATCATGGGGAAGGGTAGCATCATGGGGAAGGGTAGCATCATGGGGAAGGGTAGCATCATGGGGAAGGGTAGCATCATGGGGAAGGGTAGCAGCATGGGGAAGGGTAGCATCATGAGGAAGGGTAGCATCATGGGGAAGGGTAGCATCATGGGGAAGGGTAGCATCATGGGGAAGGGTAGCATCATGGGGAAGGGTAGCATCATGGGGAAGGGTAGCATCATGGGGAAGGGTAGCATCATGGGGAAGGGTAGCATCATGGGGAAGGGTAGCATCATGGGGAAGGGTAGCCTCATGGTGAAGGGTAGCATCATGGGGAAGGGTAGCCTCATGGGGAAGGGTAGCATCATGGGGAAGGGTAGCATCATGGGGAAGGGTAGCATCATGGGGAAGGGTAGCATCATGGGGAAGGGTAGCATCATGGGGAAGGGTAACATCATGGGGAAGGGTAGCCTCATGGGGAAGGGTAGCATCATGGGGAAGGGTAGCATCATGGGGAAGGGTAGCATCATGGGGAAGGGTAGCATCATAGGAGGAAGGGTAGCATCATGGGGAAGGGTAGCATCATGGGGAAGGGTAGCATCATGGGGAAGGGTAGGGAAGGGTAGCATCATGGGGAAGGGTAGCATCATGGGGAAGGGTAGCATCATGGGGAAGGGTAGCATCATGGGGAAGGGTAGCATCATAGCATCATAGGGTCATCATCATGGGGAAGGGTAGCATCATGGGGGGGAATGGGGAAGGTAGCATCATGGGGAAGGGTAGCATCATGGGGAAGGGTAGCATCATGGGGAAGGGTAGCATCATGGGGAAGGGTAGCATCATGGGGAAGGGTAGCATCATGGGGAAGGGTAGCATCATGGGGAAGGGTAGCCTCATGGGGAAGGGTAAGCATGGGGAAGGGTAGCATCATGAGGAAGGGTAGCATCATGGGGAAGGGTAGCCACATGGGGAAGCGTAGCATCATGGGGAAGGGTAGCATCATGGGGAAGGGTAGCATCATGGGGAAGGGTAGCATCATGGGGAAGGGTAGCATCATGGGGAAGGGTAGCAGCATGGGGAAGGGTAGCATCATGAGGAAGGGTAGCATCATGGGGAAGGGTAGCCTCATGGGGAAGGGTAGCATCATGGGGAAGGGTAGCATCATGGGGAAGGGTAGCATCATGGGGAAGGGTAGCATCATGGGGAAGGGTAGCATCATGGGGAAGGGTAGCATCATGGGGAAGGGTAGCATCATGGGGAAGGGTAGCATCATGGGGAAGGGTAGCATCATGGGGAAGGGATATAAAACCCAGGAAGGATAATAATGTGTTAATACTGAAGAGAGAATACTGTTGTTCTAACATAAGAGGCCAGACGCTGCCTCTCCCAGTCTGACGGTACCTGGAACCCCCATCATCACCCTCACCCACCAAATGTGACGCACCCCCACCCATCATGACGCAACAGTGACGTCCCAGTGGGCGGAGCTAGACAAGCGCGGGAACTTCTCCACACCCATATTCTCCCCGACCACCCGATTCCTATCCATTTCCCCCATATACTTTATTTCCCAAAGTTGAGCACGTCATAACACACACATACTCGCTCTCCAGTCTATTGCTCAGAGAAAGAATAACTGTGGGACGGAATATATGTAAAAACATTATTTTTTTTCTTAACTCGGCGGGAGAGTGCAAGCTCCGCCCACCAGTTGTGACGTCATTAGGCGCCGCCCACTAGTTGTGACGCCATTAAGCTCCGCCCACTATGTGTATCACTCCGCGGAGGGTTGCCAGTTATGTCTGGAGGAAACATCCCATTTTTCTCACAAATACATACACTTATACATGAATATGTATGTATATATATATATGTATATATGTACATATATGCATATATATATATATATATATATATATATATATATATATATATATATATATATATATATATATATATATATATATATATATATATATATATATATATATATATATATATACGTATATGTACATATATATACTTTATATATACATCTATGTACATGTATATATATTGGGGTCCACCTCTGGTGTAAATTGTGGGAGCCATCACAGCCTCGGAGAAGTGGATAAAAAGACCTCAAAGGAGAATATTCGTATTTCTCGCTAAAGTCGTTCAAATATTCCACTTCCCCTACCACCCCATCTTTTCATTATTTACCAATAGGAATATTTTATTACATAATACGGTACAAAAGATTTAAGAGATACATTGTTGATATAAAGATGGCACACACAGTACATGAGATGTCAGAGATACATGTCTGGTACATATTATTACGTGTTTGTCACTGATTATAATGTGAGAATCTCATCCAGCTCCTCAGCTGGATACACACAGGTACACATGTGCATCCAGCTGAGGAGCTGGATGAGATTTTTGCATTATGTACACATATATACATATTTGTACACATATGTACATGCATGTGTAATGTGACCTGGGTGTAATTAGAAGTCACAAGACGTACCTGGGATCTTGCTTGTTTATGAGACGGAAAAAAGACACCAGTAATCCTACCATCATGTAAAACAATTACAGGATTTTTACACTCACAAGGCAGGATGGTAGTACCTCCCTGGGTGGTTGCTGTCTACCAACCTACTACCACAGGACGGTAGTACCTCCCTGGGTGGTTGCTGTCTACCAACCTACTACCACAGGACGGTAGTACCTCCCTGGGTGGTTGCTGTCTACCAACCTACTACCACAGGACGGTAGTACCTCCCTGGGTGGTTGTTGTCTACCAACCTACTACCACAGGACGGTAGTACCTCCCTGGGTGGTTGTTGTCTACCAACCTACTACCACAGGATGGTAGTACCTCCCTGGGTGGTTGTTGTCTACCAACCTACTACCACAGGATGGTAGTACCTCCCTGGGTGGTTGCTGTCTACCAACCTACTACCACAGGACGGTAGTACCTCCCTGGGTGGTTGTTGTCTACCAACCTACTACCACAGGACGGTAGTACCTCCCTGGGTGGTTGCTGTCTACCAACCTACTACCACAGGATGGTAGTACCTCCCTGGGTGGTTGCTGTCTATCAACCTACTACCACAGGACGGTAGTACCTCCCTGGGTGGTTGTTGTCTACCAACCTACTACCACAGGATGGTAGTACCTCCCTGGGTGGTTGCTGTCTACCAACCTACTACCACAGGACGGTAGTACCTCCCTGGGTGGTTGCTGTCTACCAACCTACTACCACAGGATTGTAGTACCTCCCTGGGTGGTTGCTGTCTACCAACCTACTACCACAGGACGGTAGTACCTCCCTGGGTGGTTGTTGTCTACCAACCTACTACCACAGGATGGTAGTACCTCCCTGGGTGGTTGCTGTCTACCAACCTACTACCACAGGACGGTAGTACCTCCCTGGGTGGTTGTTGTCTACCAGTCTACTACCACAGGATGGTAGTACCTCCCTGGGTGGTTGTTGTCTACCAGCCTACTACCACAGGACGGTAGTACCTCCCTGGGTGGTTGTTGTCTACCAGTCTACTACCACAGGATGCTAGTACCTCCCTGGGTGGTTGTTGTCTACCAACCTACTACCACAGGACGGTAGTACCTCCCTGGGTGGTTGTTGTCTACCAACCTACTACCACAGGATGGTAGTACCTCCCTGGGTGGTTGCTGTCTACCAACCTACTACCACAGGACGGTAGTACCTCCCTGGGTGGTTGCTGTCTACCAACCTACTACCACAGGATTGTAGTACCTCCCTGGGTGGTTGCTGTCTACCAACCTACTACCACAGGACGGTAGTACCTCCCTGGGTGGTTGTTGTCTACCAACCTACTACCACAGGATGGTAGTACCTCCCTGGGTGGTTGCTGTCTACCAACCTACTACCACAGGACGGTAGTACCTCCCTGGGTGGTTGTTGTCTACCAACCTACTACCACAGGACGGTAGTACCTCCCTGGGTGGTTGTTGTCTACCAGTCTACTACCACAGGACGGTAGTACCTCCCTGGGTGGTTGTTGTCTACCAGCCTACTACCACAGGACGGTAGTACCTCCCTGGGTGGTTGTTGTCTACCAGTCTACTACCACAGGATGGTAGTACCTCCCTGGTTGGTTGTTGTCTACCAACCTACTACCACAGGACGGTAGTACCTCCCTGGGTGGTTGCTGTCTACCAACCTACTACCACAGGACGGTAGTACCTCCCTGGGTGGTTGCTGTCTACCAACCTACTACCACAGGACGGTAGTACCTCCCTGGGTGGTTGCTCTCTACAACCTACTACCACAGGATGGTAGTACCTCCCTGGTTGGTTGCTGTCTACCAACCTACTACCACAGGACGGTAGTACCTCCCTGCGTGGTTGTTGTCTACCAGCGTACTACCACAGGACGGTAGTACCTCCCTGGGTGGTTGCTGTCTACCAACCTACTACCACAGGATGGTAGTACCTCCCTGGGTGGTTTCTGTCTACCAACCTACTACCACAGGACGGTAGTACCTCCCTGGGTGGTTGCTGTCTACCAACCTACTACCACAGGACGGTAGTACCTCCCTGGGTGGTTGTTGTCTACCAGTCTACTACCACAGGATGGCAGTACCTCCCTGGGTGGTTGTTGTCTACCAGTCTACTACCACAGGACGGTAGTACCTCCCTGGGTGGTTGTTGTCTACCAACCTGCTACCACAGGACGGTAGTACCTCCCTGGGTGGTTGTTGTCTACCAGCCTACTACCACAGGACGGTAGTACCTCCCTGGGTGGTTGTTGTCTACCAGCCTACTACCACAGGACGGTAGTACCTCCCTGGGTGGTTGTTGTCTACCAACCTACTACCACAGGACGGTAGTACCACCCTGGGTGGTTGTTGTCTACCAGCCTACTACCACAGGACGGTAGTACCTCCCTGGGTGGTTGTTGTCTACCAGCCTACTACCACAGGACGGTAGTACCTCCCTGGGTGGTTGTTGTCTACCAACCTACTACCACAGGACGGTAGTACCTCCCTGGGTGGTTGTTGTCTACCAGTCTACTACCACAGGACGGTAGTACCTCCCTGGGTGGTTGTTGTCTACCAGTCTCCTACCACAGGACGGTAGTACCTCCCTGGGTGGTTGTTGTCTACCAGCCTACTACCACAGGACGGTAGTACCTCCCTGGGTGGTTGTTGTCTACCAACCTACTACCACAGGACGGTAGTACCTCCCTGGGTGGTTGTTGTCTACCAACCTACTACCACAGGACGGTAGTACCTCCCTGGGTGGTTGTTGTCTACCAACCTACTACCACAGGACGGTAGTACCTCCCTGGGTGGTTGCTGTCTACCAGCCTACTACCACAGGACGGTAGTACCTCCCTGGGTGGTTGTTGTCTACCAGCCTACTACCACAGGATGGTAGTACCTCCCTGGGTGGTTGTTGTCTACCAACCTACTACCACAGGACGGTAGTACCTCCCTGGGTGGTTGCTGTCTACCAGCCTACTACCACAGGACGGTAGTACCTCCCTGGGTGGTTGTTGTCTACCAGTCTACTACCACAGGACGGTAGTACCTCCCTGGGTGGTTGTTGTCTACCAGCCTACTACCACAGGACGGTAGTACCTCCCTGGGTGGTTGCTGTCTACCAACCTACTACCACAGGACGGTAGTACCTCCCTGGGTGGTTGCTGTCTACCAACCTACTACCACAGGACGGTAGTACCTCCCTGGGTGGTTGTTGTCTACCAGTCTACTACCACAGGACGGTAGTACCTACCTGGGTGGTTGTTGTCTACCAGTCTACTACCACAGGACGGTAGTACCTCCCTGGGTGGTTGTTGTCTACCAGTCTACTACCACAGGACGGTAGTACCTCCCTGGGTGGTTGTTGTCACCAGCCTACTACCACAGGATGGTAGTACCTCCCTGGGTGGTTGTTGTCTACCAACCTACTACCACAGGACGGTAGTACCTCCCTGGGTGGTTGTTGTCTACCAACCTACTACCACAGGACGGTAGTACCTCCCTGGGTGGTTGTTGTCTACCAGCCTACTACCACAGGACGGTAGTACCTCCCTGGGTGGTTGTTGTCTACCAACCTACTACCACAGGACGGTAGTACCTCCCTGGGTGGTTGCTGTCTACCAGCCTACTACCACAGGACGGTAGTACCTCCCTGGGTGGTTGTTGTCTACCAGCCTACTACCACAGGACGGTAGTACCTCCCTGGGTGGTTGCTGTCTACCAACCTACTACCACAGGACGGTAGTACCTCCCTGGGTGGTTGTTGTCTACCAACCTACTACCACAGGACGGTAGTACCTCCCTGGGTGGTTGTTGTCTACCAACCTACTACCACAGGACGGTAGTACCTCCCTGGGTGGTTGTTGTCTACCAACCTACTACCACAGGACGGTAGTACCTCCCTGGGTGGTTGTTGTCTACCAGCCTACTACCACAGGACGGTAGTACCTCCCTGGGTGGTTGTTGTCTACCAACCTACTACCACAGGACGGTAGTACCTCCCTGGGTGGTTGTTGTCTACCAGCCTACTACCACAGGACGGTAGTACCTCCCTGGGTGGTTGTTGTCTACCAACCTACTACCACAGGACGGTAGTACCTCCCTGGGTGGTTGTTGTCTACCAGCCTACTACCACAGGACGGTAGTACCTCCCTGGGTGGTTGTTGTCTACCAGTCTACTACCACAGGACGGTAGTACCTCCCTGGGTGGTTGTTGTCTACCAGCCTACTACGACAGGACGGTAGTACCTCCCTGGGTGGTTGTTGTCTACCAACCTACTACCACAGGACGGTAGTACCTCCCTGGGTGGTTGTTGTCTACCAGCCTACTACCACAGGACGGTAGTACCTCCCTGGGTGGTTGTTGTCTACCAGCCTACTACCACAGGACGGTAGTACCTCCCTGGGTGGTTGTTGTCTACCAACCTACTACCACAGGATGGTAGTACCTCCCTGGGTGGTTGCTGTCTACCAACCTACTACCACAGGACGGTAGTACCTCCCTGGGTGGTTGTTGTCTACCAACCTACTACCACAGGACGGTAGTACCTCCCTGGGTGGTTGTTGTCTACCAGTCTACTACCACAGGACGGTAGTACCTCCCTGGGTGGTTGTTGTCTACCAGCCTACTACCACAGGACGGTAGTACCTCCCTGGGTGGTTGTTGTCTACCAGTCTACTACCACAGGACGGTAGTACCTCCCTGGGTGGTTGTTGTCTACCAGCCTACTACCACAGGACGGTAGTACCTCCCTGGGTGGTTGTTGTCTACCATTCTACTACCACAGGACGGTAGTACCTCCCTGGGTGGTTGTTGTCTACCAGCCTACTACCACAGGACGGTAGTACCTCCCTGGGTGGTTGTTGTCTACCAGTCTACTACCACAGGACGGTAGTACCTCCCTGGGTGGTTGTTGTCTACCAACCTACTACCACAGGACGGTAGTACCTCCCTGGGTGGTTGTTGTCTACCAACCTACTACCACAGGACGGTAGTACCTCCCTGGGTGGTTGTTGTCTACCAGTCTACTACCACAGGACGGCAGTACCTCCCTGGGTGGTTGTTGTCTACCAACCTACTACCACAGGACGGTAGTACCTCCCTGAGTGGTTGTTGTCTACCAACCTACTACCACAGGACGGTAGTACCTCCCTGGGTGGTTGTTGTCTACCAGTCTACTACCACAGGACGGCAGTACCTCCCTGGGTGGTTGTTGTCTACCAACCTACTACCACAGGACGGTAGTACCTCCCTGGGTGGTTGTTGTCTACCAGCCTACTACCACAGGACAGTAGTACCTCCCTGGGTGGTTGTTGTCTACCAACCTACTACCACAGGACGGTAGTACCTCCCTGGGTGGTTGTTGTCTACCAACCTACTACCACAGGACGGTAGTACCTCCCTGGGTGGTTGTTGTCTACCAACCTACTACCACAGGACGGTAGTACCTCCCTGGGTGGTTGTTGTCTACCAGCCTACTACCACAGGACGGTAGTACCTCCCTGGGTGGTTGTTGTCTACCAGTCTACTACCACAGGACGGTAGTACCTCCCTGGGTGGTTGTTGTCTACCAGCCTACTACCACAGGACGGTAGTACCTCCCTGGGTGGTTGTTGTCTACCAACCTACTACAACAGGACGGTAGTACCTCCCTGGGTGGTTGTTGTCTACCAGCCTACTACCACAGGACGGTAGTACCTCCCTGGGTGGTTGTTGTCTAATAGCCTACTACCACAGGACGGTAGTACCTCCCTGGGTGGTTGTTGTCTACCAACCTACTACCACAGGATGGTAGTACCTCCCTGGGTGGTTGCTGTCTACCAACCTACTACCACAGGACGGTAGTACCTCCCTGGGTGGTTGTTGTCTACCAACCTACTACCACAGGACGGTAGTACCTCCCTGGGTGGTTGTTGTCTACCAGTCTACTACCACAGGACGGCAGTACCTCACTGGGTGGTTGTTGTCTACCAGCCTACTACCACAGGACGGTAGTACCTCCCTGGGTGGTTGTTGTCTACCAACCTACTACCACAGGACGGTAGTACCTCCCTGCGTGGTTGTTGTCTACCGGTAGTACCTCCCTGGGTGGTTGTTGTCTACCAACCTACTACCACAAGACGGTAGTACCTCCCTGGGTGGTTGCTGTCTACCAACCTACTACCACAGGACGGTAGTACCTCCCTGGGTGGTTGCTGTCTACCAACCTACTACCACAGGACGGTAGTACCTCCCTGGGTGGTTGCTGTCTATTACAACCTAGGATTTCAAATGGCCTGTTAACCCAGGTGTAATGGGAGCAAATAAACACAGTAGAAAAAGTTTAGACTTATATTATCCTTCACCAAATTTAGAACAGCAATATGTACACTATGTACAGTAATAAATATAGTGCACGTCACGGTAAGCAAGGCAGAAATAGAAGCCACAAGAAAGCAGACCGTGCTTCAACCAGCTCTAGAATGGGAATGACAAGGGCAGACAGGAGAGCGGTATCCACATAACCTCTGCGATTGTCAATCCCACCTTCTTATTGGCTAGAACCTGGTCACTAGTTGAACGATGGGGCCCCATCATCAACTCTTAGCAACCTGGTTCGCTGGTTGGGGGAGATAGCCTGTAAATGAGGGTGTGTCCATGCGCCGAATAAAGGTTACGTACTCTTTGCATGCCACACCCCCACCCCCGAGAAGGCTCAGGATTAGGCTGCCACCTCCCAGTGGTAACCGTGCCGCCATGGCACAAAATAATGGGACCGCCTATCCTCTCCACCATCCAACTCTTAGATAGAGCTCAGCTTTCCTAGTGCCTGAAAGCCAAACCCTAAACTCAGAGTGAGACAGCAGTCAGATAAGCCAACATAGGTCCAAGATACAAGCGGACGGTAGCCCGTATCCCCTCACTAAAAAAAACCCCCACATCAGGGGATAAAAAAAAGAGCTTGAAAGGGGGGTTACCACAAATACATCCTAACCTAAATAAAATATTAAACTAGACTCTTGACAAAGAGTCTGCCAACACATTTTCTTTGCCGGCAATGTAACGAATTTTGAAGTTATAGGGCTGCAGCCTGAGCGTCCAACGCATAAGCCTTGTGTTGTGATTCTTCATGGCTTGGAGATAGACTAACGGGTTGTGATCACTGTAGACTGTGACCACCTGCGATGTCTGGCCCACATAAACATCGAAATGCTCCAAAGCCATTACCAGCGCGAGGGCTTCTTTTTCAATGGTAGAGTAAGCTCTCTGATGTGGCTGGAACTTAGCTGAAAAGTATGCTACAGGCTGCAACTCCTTGTTCCTGATTTGTAATAGTACCGCCCCAACCCCAGACTCACAAGCATCAACCTGTAATGAAAAAGGTTTGGAGAAGTCTGGAGACAGGAGAATGGGTGCAGAGCACAATAATCTTTTTGCTTTATTAAAAGCAGTGTTACAATCTGACGTCCAATTAAAGGGAACTTTATGACTGGTAAGAGAGGTAAGAGGGGCTACAATATCTGAGAAATTCTTACAGAATCTTCTGTAAAATCCTATCATGCCTAGGAAACGTTGAAGAGATTTCCTATCATGAGGAACTGGATAATCTTTAATCGAAAGAACTTTAGCAAGTTTAGGTGCAACATTACCACTACCTACTTCATGGCCTAGAAAAGTGATAGTGGCCTGGCCAAAGGAAGATTTAGATAAATTAACTGTTAATTGGGAATTCTTAAAGGTCTCAAACAGAGCTTTAAGTCTAAGTAGGTGTTGATCCCAAGTATCAGACACCACAACAATATCATCTAGGTATGCTGCCGTGCCTTCAAGTCCTTTAATAGCCTGATGGATAAGTTTCTGGAATGAAGAGGGGGAATTTTTCATTCCGAAGGGGGTAACTGTATACTGATAATGACCTCCTGGAATTACGAAGGCAGAGATTTCCTTCGCCTTATCTGTCAAAGGTACCTGATAGTAACCTTTAAGGAGATCTAATTTGGACACAAAAGTAGCCTTACCCACAAAGTCAATTACGTCATCCAGACGAGGAAGAGGGTAAGCATCTGTAATTGTGACCTCGTTCACTTTACGGTAGTCTGTGCACATACGAAACCCTCCATCAGCCTTCTTTACTAGGATGCACGGTGAAGCCCATGGACTAGATGACTCCTCCACTAAACCATGTTCTAACAAGAAGTCTACTTCCTGCTGAAGTAACCTTTGCTTTTCAGGATTAGCTCTGTAGGGGGAGAGTTTAATTGGTTTAGATTTTCCCACATCTACATCATGGTAACCTAACGTACATTTTTTCGGCACATCCGAAAAAATATTAGGATATGACTGTAGAAGCTCAGTTAAATTGGTTGCTTGTATTTCAGATAATCCATCCATTAACGGGCTAGGATCCTTGAGGAGGACAGAATTTGAAAGTTTAGTATTAATTTCAGAGATAGAGTGCAAAGAGTCAGAGTCGTCCTCAGAGGTAGAGGACAGAGTCATTACTGGGACTTTATCTGGTGTATGAAAGGCCTTGATTTGATTTATGTGGTAAGTTTTTGTTTTTGAGGTCTTATCAATGGGAGCTACCACATAATTTAAATCAGATAATCTACTTACTATCTGCATAGGTCCCGTAAATCTAGCTTTCAAGGTGTGGCCAGGTATAGGTTCCTGCACCAACACCTTGTCTCCTGGATGGAAGGAGCGGAATTGTGCACTTTTGTCATACCTCTGTTTCATCTTACTTTGAGCTATCTTTAGGTTAGCCGTGGCTAACTCACGTGCCACCTGCAACCTTGAAGACGGGTTGTAGAGTGCTGAGCTTACGTCTTCTCCCATCCATCCTTCTTTGAGCACCCGAAGAGGACCTCGTACATTGTGCCCAAAGATCAGCTCAAACGGACTATACCCTGTAGACTCTTGCACCGTCTCTCGTACTGAGAATAGCAACAACGGTAGAGATTCATCCCAATCTGTCGGAAAGTGCATGCAAAAACTTCTCATCATTGTTTTTAATGTTTGGTGGAATCTTTCCAAGGCGCCTTGGGACTGAGGGTGATAGGCAGTGGATAAGTTGTGAATTATCCCTAACCTAGTTAATACTTCCCTAAATGCTTTGGCAGTGAAGTTAGTACCTTGATCACTTTGTATAGTTTTAGGAATGCCAAAACAAGAAATGAATTTTGTTAAAGCTTTGAGAATAGCTTTAGTATTGATACTACGCATTGGGATCGCTTCAGGATATCTGGTTACTTTATCCATAATTGTAAATAAATACTGATTTCCAGACTTTGACTTAGGTAGTGGACCTACACAATCTATAATTAAATCTGCAAAAGGTTCTCCATCAGCAGGTATGGGTTGGAGAGGTGCAGGTTTAATAGAATGTCCAGGTTTTCCAACTTGCTGACATTCTCGGCAACACCTAATATGATTCTTCACATCTTTCTTTAATGTTGGCCAATAAAATTCTTTTGTGATTCTATACAAGGTTTTTGTAATTCCTAAGTGACCTCCTGATGACGTATTATGAGCTATATTTAATATCTGAGGTCTATACTTGGTTGGAACCACTAACCTGTCGTATAATTGCCGGCCCTCTGTCTCCTTACCAGTCTCAGTGCATACCAAATAATCATTTTTAACTTCATACTTGACTGGATGACCCAAAGAGGATTTACCCATGGCTGCCTCAAAAGTGAATTTTAACGAAGGGTCCTTACGTTGTTCCTCCCGGAAGGACAGTCCCTCGGGCATGGAAACAGAGACATCTGGCAATCCTGCAACCTGGGAATAGGAAGGCTTGATCGGGGTCTGTTCACTTGATTTACGAGACTCCGGCCGGTGTGTCTCATAAAACAACGTGGCTATTCCGAGATCGGAGTCGTCCAAGGATAGGTCAACATTCTCCCCAGACAACCCTTGGGATGTTGCCCGAGTTATGGCCAACACTGGAGAAGCATTAATCATTATAGGTTCAGGACACGAAGTAACAGTAGTAATGTTATTACCCAGTAATAACATGGCATTTTTCATGGGAAATCCTTTTGAGATACCTACAGTCAAGTACCCAGTGTAATATTTGCACTGTACATAAATTTTATGCAAAGGAACTGAATATATAGCTCCTCCGTAAGCTTCCAATAAAACTGAGGAATTCAAGGAAGTATTCTCTGAAAGGGGTAATATTCCTTCTCTGACAAGTGAGCAATATGCTCCAGTATCTCTAAAGGTATTTACTTTAGTTGGTTCTGAGTGTTCCTGAAGGGAAATAAGACTTTCGCAATAATAAGGGGCCATACCTTTTTCTACTTCTCTAGGGGACATGTTACTAGGGATATTAGAGATTTTCCCGATGGGTTGAGGTTTTTGGGGGCAGTTGGAACTTATATGACCTACTTTATTACACCTGAAGCAGACGACAGGCTTGCCCTTTACTCCCTGATGACGTTGCAAGTGGTGTCGTTCTGGCTGGTGCCTCTCTGGATATTGTTGTCGAGATGCTCCATAAGTAGTTTGCCTCTCCGCAGGGGGACCATATGTTGAGAAGCGTG
This sequence comes from Cherax quadricarinatus, assembly GCF_038502225.1. Taxonomy (NCBI): domain Eukaryota; kingdom Metazoa; phylum Arthropoda; class Malacostraca; order Decapoda; family Parastacidae; genus Cherax; species Cherax quadricarinatus. The sequence goes on from NW_027195235.1 coordinate 66,882, forward strand.
GCTCACCAGGTGACTTGGTTCGATGTCGTAGACGCTCTCCCTCCGGCTGGCACTTCATTCTCCAATGTTGTCGATCTCTGCTCACGCCAGACTGTTGAAAAGAGAGACGGGACCGCTCGGACAAGGAGCGGTTCGTTTCGAAGGTATCAGCCAACCTGGCCGCCTCCAATGCAGTGGTTAAGTCACGATCCTGCAGAAAGACACGAACCTCTGGTCCCACAGACTCCAGCAGGTTATCAATCAGAATAAGCTGCACCAGCTCCTCAAAGTTAGAGACACCACTCGCTTTATACCAGCTGGTAAAAGCTTTGGTTTGCTGTCTCACAAAGTCCACCAGGGATTGACCAAGCTGCCGCCTGTTCAATTTGAAGGTCTTACGATATTTAGCTGGGATACATGTATATGCTCCCAACACTGTGGTCTTCACTACTTGATAATCAGAGAATTCAGCGTCAGTTAATACCGACGTAAATTCCTGTGCCTTACCCAATAATGCTGTATGAACCAACGCTGCCCAGTGCTGTTCCGGCCACCTCAAGGCTCGAGCCTGATTTTCGAAGCTTTCGAAAAATTGCTCTGGTTCGGCCTCATTGAAGCGGGGAACAAGCTGTACTGCTTTTTGTAAACTGAAATCGTTTACAGAATGCGAAAACTGCCTCCTTTCTCTTTCCCTATCAAATTCTTCCCTTGCGAATGCTCTCTGTTCCCTAGTTTGCTCAAGATTGATTTTTGCCAGCTGAAGTGCCAACGACGCTGATTCACCCTGAGACAACCCATGTGCACTATACTGACCATTTTGCTCCGTAGGTGTATCATCTTCCTCCTGCGAGAACATAGTAGTTTTTGCCCTAGCTCCCGTAGAGGGAGGAGTCTGATGTGCCATCTCTTCTTCAATAAGTATGTCAGCAATAAGTGAACGCAGTTGCGCAGCTGTAAGAGTGCGTTTATAGGGAATGCCAATGGAACGAGCAATTTGCCAACAACGCTGTAGGGACAATTTAGGTAGGTTATGCAAAGTATATGCCGACACCAGGCGTCTGACTCGTCTAGGTGGCATAAGTTATTCGCTATGCACAGTACGAATACCCCAACGTAACACGTTAATTTGCAGAACACGCTTAGCTATGCACAGTACGATTGCAAAATACGCATACAAGCAAAGCCGACTGCACACAAGATTGACCGTAGCGAAGCGAGCACACTGAACAAGCTAGTAGCGAGCTGTTGAACGATCACACAATAGCAAGGCTGATCATAAGCAACTGACACGCAAAATTTGTAAAGCGAAGCGAAACAGCAAGCTACACAATGTTCCTGCTACAAGCTTCACCCTAAGCTCAACCGTTTCTCTAAGTCCAGCTCTCGGACAGGCTACCCATATTACAACCTAGGCTTTCAAATGGCCTGTTAACCCAGGTGTAATGGGAGCAAATAAACACAGTAGAAAAAGTTTAGACTTATATTATCCTTCACCAAATTTAGAACAGCAATATGTACACTATGTACAGTAATAAATATAGTGCACGTCACGGTAAGCAAGGCAGAAATAGAAGCCACAAGAAAGCAGACCGTGCTTCAACCAGCTCTGTCTACCAACCTGCTACCACAGGACGGTAGTACCTCCCTGGGTGGTTGTTGTCTACCAACCTACTACCACAGGACGGTAGTACCTCCCTGGGTGGTTGTTGTCTACCAGCCTACTACGACAGGACGGTAGTACCTCCCTGGGTGGTTGTTGTCTACCAACCTACTACCACAGGACGGTAGTACCTCCCTGGGTGGTTGTTGTCTACCAGCCTACTACCACAGGACGGTAGTACCTCCCTGGGTGGTTGTTGTCTACCAGCCTACTACCACAGGACGGTAGTACCTCCCTGGGTGGTTGTTGTCTACCAACCTACTACCACAGGATGGTAGTACCTCCCTGGGTGGTTGCTGTCTACCAACCTACTACCACAGGACGGTAGTACCTCCCTGGGTGGTTGTTGTCTACCAACCTACTACCACAGGACGGTAGTACCTCCCTGGGTGGTTGTTGTCTACCAGTCTACTACCACAGGACGGTAGTACCTCCCTGGGTGGTTGTTGTCTACCAGCCTACTACCACAGGACGGTAGTACCTCCCTGGGTGGTTGTTGTCTACCAGTCTACTACCACAGGACGGTAGTACCTCCCTGGGTGGTTGTTGTCTACCAGCCTACTACCACAGGACGGTAGTACCTCCCTGGGTGGTTGTTGTCTACCATTCTACTACCACAGGACGGTAGTACCTCCCTGGGTGGTTGTTGTCTACCAGCCTACTACCACAGGACGGTAGTACCTCCCTGGGTGGTTGTTGTCTACCAGTCTACTACCACAGGACGGTAGTACCTCCCTGGGTGGTTGTTGTCTACCAACCTACTACCACAGGACGGTAGTACCTCCCTGGGTGGTTGTTGTCTACCAACCTACTACCACAGGACGGTAGTACCTCCCTGGGTGGTTGTTGTCTACCAGTCTACTACCACAGGACGGCAGTACCTCCCTGGGTGGTTGTTGTCTACCAACCTACTACCACAGGACGGTAGTACCTCCCTGAGTGGTTGTTGTCTACCAACCTACTACCACAGGACGGTAGTACCTCCCTGGGTGGTTGTTGTCTACCAGTCTACTACCACAGGACGGCAGTACCTCCCTGGGTGGTTGTTGTCTACCAACCTACTACCACAGGACGGTAGTACCTCCCTGGGTGGTTGTTGTCTACCAGCCTACTACCACAGGACAGTAGTACCTCCCTGGGTGGTTGTTGTCTACCAACCTACTACCACAGGACGGTAGTACCTCCCTGGGTGGTTGTTGTCTACCAACCTACTACCACAGGACGGTAGTACCTCCCTGGGTGGTTGTTGTCTACCAACCTACTACCACAGGACGGTAGTACCTCCCTGGGTGGTTGTTGTCTACCAGCCTACTACCACAGGACGGTAGTACCTCCCTGGGTGGTTGTTGTCTACCAGTCTACTACCACAGGACGGTAGTACCTCCCTGGGTGGTTGTTGTCTACCAGCCTACTACCACAGGACGGTAGTACCTCCCTGGGTGGTTGTTGTCTACCAACCTACTACAACAGGACGGTAGTACCTCCCTGGGTGGTTGTTGTCTACCAGCCTACTACCACAGGACGGTAGTACCTCCCTGGGTGGTTGTTGTCTAATAGCCTACTACCACAGGACGGTAGTACCTCCCTGGGTGGTTGTTGTCTACCAACCTACTACCACAGGATGGTAGTACCTCCCTGGGTGGTTGCTGTCTACCAACCTACTACCACAGGACGGTAGTACCTCCCTGGGTGGTTGTTGTCTACCAACCTACTACCACAGGACGGTAGTACCTCCCTGGGTGGTTGTTGTCTACCAGTCTACTACCACAGGACGGCAGTACCTCACTGGGTGGTTGTTGTCTACCAGCCTACTACCACAGGACGGTAGTACCTCCCTGGGTGGTTGTTGTCTACCAGTCTACTACCACAGGACGGTAGTACCTCCCTGGGTGGTTGTTGTCTACCAGCCTACTACCACAGGACGGTAGTACCTCCCTGGGTGGTTGTTGTCTACCATTCTACTACCACAGGACGGTAGTACCTCCCTGGGTGGTTGTTGTCTACCAGCCTACTACCACAGGACGGTAGTACCTCCCTGGGTGGTTGTTGTCTACCAGTCTACTACCACAGGACGGTAGTACCTCCCTGGGTGGTTGTTGTCTACCAACCTACTACCACAGGACGGTAGTACCTCCCTGGGTGGTTGTTGTCTACCAACCTACTACCACAGGACGGTAGTACCTCCCTGGGTGGTTGTTGTCTACCAGTCTACTACCACAGGACGGCAGTACCTCCCTGGGTGGTTGTTGTCTACCAACCTACTACCACAGGACGGTAGTACCTCCCTGGGTGGTTGTTGTCTACCAGCCTACTACCACAGGAAGGCAGTACCTCCCTGGGTGGTTGTTGTCTACCAGCCTACTACCACAGGACGGTAGTACCTCCCTGGGTGGTTGTTGTCTACCAACCTACTACCACAGGACGGTAGTACCTCCCTGGGTGGTTGTTGTCTACCAGTCTACTACCACAGGACGGTAGTACCTCCCTGGGTGGTTGTTGTCTACCAGTCTACTACCACAGGACGGTAGTACCTCCCTGGGTGGTTGTTGTCTACCAACCTACTACCACAGGACGGTAGTACCTCCCTGGGTGGTTGTTGTCTACCAACCTACTACCACAGGACGGTAGTACCTCCCTGGGTGGTTGTTGTCTACCAGTCTACTACCACAGGACGGTAGTACCTCCCTGGGTGGTTGTTGTCTACCAACCTACTACCACAGGACGGTAGTACCTCCCTGGGTGGTTGTTGTCTACCAGTCTACTACCACAGGACGGTAGTACCTCCCTGGGAGGTTGTTGTCTACCAGCCTACTACCACAGGACGGCAGTACCTCCCTGGGTGGTTGTTGTCTACCAACCTACTACCACAGGACGGCAGTACCTCCCTGGGTGGTTGTTGTCTACCAACCTACTACCACAGGACGGCAGTACCTCCCTGGGAGGTTGTTGTCTACCAACCTACTACCACAGGACGGTAGTACCTCCCTGGGTGGTTGTTGTCTACCAACCTACTACCACAGGACGGTAGTACCTCCCTGGGTGGTTGTTGTCTACCAACCTACTACCACAGGACGGCAGTACCTCCCTGGGTGGTTGTTGTCTACCAACCTACTACCACAGGACGGTAGTACCTCCCTGGGTGGTTGTTGTCTACCAACCTACTACCACAGGACTGTAGTACCTCCCTGGGTGGTTGTTGTCTACCAACCTACTACCACAGGACGGTAGTACCTCCCTGGGTGGTTGTTGTCTACCAACCTACTACCACAAGACGGTAGTACCTCCCTGGGTGGTTGCTGTCTACCAACCTACTACCACAGGACGGTAGTACCTCCCTGGGTGGTTGTTGTCTACCAGCCTACTACCACAGGACGGTAGTACCTCCCTGGGTGGTTGTTGTCTACCAACCTACTACCACAGGACGGTAGTACCTCCCTGGGTGGTTGCTGTCTACCAACCTACTACCACAGGACGGTAGTACCTCCCTGGGTGGTTGCTGTCTACCAACCTACTACCACAGGACGGTAGTACCTCCCTGGGTGGTTGTTGTCTACCAACCTACTACCACAGGACGGTAGTACCTCCCTGGGTGGTTGCTGTCTACCAACCTACTACCACAGGACGGTAGTACCACCCTGGGTGGTTGCTGTCTACCAACCTACTACCACAGGACAGTAGTACCTCCCTGGGTGGTTGCTGTCTACCAACCTACTACCACAGGACGGTAGTACCTCCCTGGGTGGTTGCTGTCTACCAACCTACTACCACAGGACGGTAGTACCTCCCTGGGTGGTTGTTGTCTACCAGTCTACTACCACAGGACGGTAGTACCTCCCTGGGTGGTTGTTGTCTACCAACCTACTACCACAGGACGGTAGTACCTCCCTGGGTGGTTGCTGTCTACCAACCTACTACCACAGGACGGTAGTACCTCCCTGGGTGGTTGCTGTCTACCAACCTACTACCACAGGACGGTAGTACCTCCCTGGGTGGTTGTTGTCTACCAACCTACTACCACAGGACGGTAGTACCTCCCTGGGTGGTTGCTGTCTACCAGCCTACTACCACAGGACGGTAGTACCTCCCTGGGTGGTTGCTGTCTACCAACCTACTACCACAGGACGGTAGTACCTCCCTGGGTGGTTGTTGTCTACCAACCTACTACCACAGGACGGTAGTACCTCCCTGGGTGGTTGTTGTCTACCAACCTACTACCACAGGACGGTAGTACCTCCCTGGGTGGTTGTTGTCTACCCGCCTACTACCACAGGACGGTAGTACCTCCCTGGGTGGTTGCTGTCTACCAGCCTACTACCACAGGACGGTAGTACCTCCCTGGGTGGTTGCTGTCTACCAGCCTACTACCACAGGACGGTAGTACCTCCCTGGGTGGTTGTTGTCACCAGCCTACTACCACAGGACGGTAGTACCTCCCTGGGTGGTTGTTGTCTACCAACCTACTACCACAGGACGGTAGTACCTCCCTGGGTGGTTGTTGTCTACCAACCTACTACCACAGGACGGTAGTACCTCCCTGGGTGGTTGCTGTCTACCAGCCTACTACCACAGGACGGTAGTACCTCCCTGGGTGGTTGCTGTCTACCAACCTACTACCACAGGACGGTAGTACCTCCCTGGGTGGTTGTTGTCTACCAACCTACTACCACAGGACGGTAGTACCTCCCTGGGTGGTTGTTGTCTACCAACCTACTACCACAGGACGGTAGTACCTCCCTGGGTGGTTGCTGTCTACCAACCTACTACCACAGGACGGTAGTACCTCCCTGCTTGGTTGTTGTCTACCAACCTACTACCACAGGACGGTAGTACCTCCCTGGGTGGTTGTTGTCTACCATCCTACTACCACAGGACGGTAGTACCTCCCTGGGTGGTTGCTGTCTACCAACCTACTACCACAGGACGGTAGTACCTCCCTGGGTGGTTGTTGTCTACCAGACTACTACCACAGGACGGTAGTACCTCCCTGGGTGGTTGCTGTCTACCAACCTACTACCACAGGACGGTAGTACCTCCCTGGGTGGTTGCTGTCTACCAACCTACTACCACAGGACGGTAGTACCTCCCTGGGTGGTTGCTGTCTACCAACCTACTACCACAGGACGGTAGTACCTCCCTGGGTGGTTGTTGTCTACCAACCTACTACCACAGGACGGTAGTACCTCCCTGGGTGGTTGCTGTCTACCAACCTACTACCACAGGACGGTAGTACCACCCTGGGTGGTTGCTGTCTACCAACCTACTACCACAGGAGGGTAGTACCTCCCTGGGTGGTTGCTGTCTACCAACCTGCTACCACAGGACGGTAGTACCTCCCTGGGTGGTTGCTGTCTACCAACCTACTACCACAGAACGGTAGTACCTCCCTGGGTGGTTGTTGTCTACCAGTCTACTACCACAGGACGGTAGTACCTCCCTGGGTGGTTGTTGTCTACCAACCTACTACCACAGGACGGTAGTACCTCCCTGGGTGGTTGCTGTCTACCAACCTACTACCACAGGACGGTAGTACCTCCTTGGGTGGTTGTTGTCTACCAACCTACTACCACAGGACGGTAGTACCTCCCTGGGTGGTTGTTGTCTACCAACCTACTACCACAGGACGGTAGTACCTCCCTGGGTGGTTGCTGTCTACCAGCCTACTACCACAGGACGGTAGTACCTCCCTGGGTGGTTGCTGTCTACCAACCTACTACCACAGGACGGTAGTACCTCCCTGGGTGGTTGTTGTCTACCAACCTACTACCACAGGACGGTAGTACCTCCCTGGGTGGTTGTTGTCTACCAACCTACTACCACAGGACGGTAGTACCTCCCTGGGTGGTTGATGTCTACCAGCCTACTACCACAGGACGGTAGTACCTCCCTGGGTGGTTGATGTCTACCAGCCTACTACCACAGGACGGTAGTACCTCCCTGGGTGGTTTGTGTCTAACAACCTACTACCACATGACGGTAGTACCTCCCTGGGTGGTTGTTGTCTACCAACCTACTACCACAGGACGGTAGTACCTCCCTGGGTGGTTGTTGTCTACCAGCCTACTACCACAGGACGGTAGTACCTCCCTTGGTGGTTGTTGTCTACCAGCCTACTACCACAGGACGGTAGTACCTCCCTGGGTGGTTGTTGTCTACCAACCTACTACCACAGGACGGTAGTACCTCCCTGGGTGGTTGCTGTCTACCAGCCTACTACCACAGGACGGTAGTACCTCCCTGGGTGGTTGTTGTCTACCAGCCTACTACCACAGGACGGTAGTACCTCCCTGGGTGGTTGTTGTCTACCAACCTACTACCACAGGACGGTAGTACCTCCCTGGGTGGTTGCTGTCTACCAAGCCTACTACCACAGGACGGTAGTACCTCCCTGGGTGGTTGCTGTCTACCAACCTACTACCACAGGACGGTAGTACCTCCCTGGGTGGTTGTTGTCTACCAACCTACTACCACAGGACGGTAGTACCTCCCTGGGTGGTTGTTGTCTACCAACCTACTACCACAGGACGGTAGTACCTCCCTGGGTGGTTGCTGTCTACCAACCTACTACCACAGGACGGTAGTACCTCCCTGGGTGGTTGTTGTCTACCAACCTACTACCACAGGACGGTAGTACCTCCCTGGGTGGTTGTTGTCTACCATCCTACTACCACAGGACGGTAGTACCTCCCTGGGTGGTTGCTGTCTACCAACCTACTACCACAGGACGGTAGTACCTCCCTGGGTGGTTGTTGTCTACCAGCCTACTACCACAGGACGGTAGTACCTCCCTGGGTGGTTGTTGTCTACCAGCCTACTACCACAGGACGGTAGTACCTCCCTGGGTGGTTGCTGTCTACCAACCTACTACCACAGGACGGTAGTACCTCCCTGGGTGGTTGCTGTCTACCAATCTACTACCACAGGACGGTAGTACCTCCCTGGGTGGTTGCTGTCTACCAACCTACTACCACAGGACGGTAGTACCTCCCTGGGTGGTTGTTGTCTACCAACCTACTACCACAGGACGGTAGTACCTCCCTGGGTGGTTGCTGTCTACCAACCTACTACCACAGGACGGTAGTACCTCCCTGGGTGGTTGCTGTCTACCAACCTACTACCACAGGACGGTAGTACCTCCCTGGGTGGTTGCTGTCTACCAACCTACTACCACAGGACGGTAGTACCTCCCTGGGTGGTTGCTGTCTACCAACCTACTACCACAGGACGGTAGTACCTCCCTGGGTGGTTGTTGTCTACCAACCTACTACCACAGGACGGTAGTACCTCCCTGGGTGGTTGTTGTCTACCAACCTACTACCACAGGACGGTAGTACCTCCCTGGGTGGTTGCTGTCTACCAACCTACTACCACAGGACGGTAGTACTTCCCTGGGTGGTTGCTGTCTACCAACCTACTACCACAGGACGGTAGTACCTCCCTGGGTGCTTGTTGTCTACCAACCTGCTACCACAGGACGGTAGTACCTTCCTGGGTGGTTGCTCTCTACCAACCTACTACCACAGGACGGTAGTACCTCCCTGAGTGGTTGTTGTCTACCAACCTGCTACCACAGGACGGTAGTACCTCCCTGGGTGGTTGTTGTCTACCAGTCTACTACCACAGGATGGTAGTACCTCCCTGGGTGGTTGTTGTCTACCAACCTACTACCACAGGACGGTAGTACCTCCCTGGGTGGTTGTTGTCTACCAGTCTACTACCACAGGACGGTAGTACCTCCGTGGGTGGTTGTTGTCTACCAACCTACTACCACAGAATGGTAGTACCTCCCTGGGTGGCTGTTGTCTACCAACCTACTACCACAGGACGGTAGTACCTCCCTGGGTGGCTGTTGTCTACCAACCTACTACCACAGGACGGTAGTACCTCCCTGGGTGGTTGTTGTCTACCAACCTACTACCACAGGACGGTAGTACCTCCCTGGGTGGTTGTTGTCTACCAACCTACTACCACAGGACGGTAGTACCTCCCTGGGTGGTTGTTGTCTACCAACCTACTACCACAGGACGGTAGTACCTCCCTGGGTGGTTGTTGTCTACCAACCTACTACCACAGGACGGTAGTACCTCCCTGGGTGGTTGTTGTCTACCAACCTACTACCACAGGACGGTAGTACCTCCCTGGGTGGTTGTTGTCTACCAACCTACTACCACAGGACGGTAGTACCTCCCTGGGTGGTTGTTGTCTACCAGCCTACTACCACAGGACGGTAGTACCTCCCTGGGTGGTTGTTGTCTACCAGCCTACTACCACAGGACGGTAGTACCTCCCTGGGTGGTTGTTGTCTACCAACCTACTACCACAGGACGGTAGTACCTCCCTGGGTGGTTGTTGTCTACCAACCTACTACCACAGGACGGTAGTACCTCCCTGGGTGGTTGTTGTCTACCAACCTACTACCACAGGACGGTAGTACCTCCCTGGGTGGTTGTTGTCTACCAACCTACTACCACAGGACGGTAGTACCTCCCTGGGTGGTTGTTGTCTACCAACCTACTACCACAGGACGGTAGTACCTCCCTGGGTGGTTGTTGTCTACCAACCTACTACCACAGGACGGTAGTACCTCCCTGGGTGGTTGTTGTCTACCAACCTACTACCACAGGACGGTAGTACCTCCCTGGGTGGTTGTTGTCTACCAACCTACTACCACAGGACGGTAGTACCTCCCTGGGTGGTTGTTGTCTACCAACCTACTACCACAGGACGGTAGTACCTCCCTGGGTGGTTGTTGTCTACCAACCTACTACCACAGGACGGTAGTACCTCCCTGGGTGGTTGTTGTCTACCAACCTACTACCACAGGACGGTAGTACCTCCCTGGGTGGTTGTTGTCTACCAACCTACTACCACAGGACGGTAGTACCTCCCTGGGTGGTTGTTGTCTACCAACCTACTACCACAGGACGGTAGTACCTCCCTGGGTGGTTGTTGTCTACCAACCTACTACCACAGGACGGTAGTACCTCCCTGGGTGGTTGTTGTCTACCAACCTACTACCACAGGACGGTAGTACCTCCCTGGGTGGTTGTTGTCTACCAGCCTACTACCACAGGACGGTAGTACCTCCCTGGGTGGTTGTTGTCTACCAACCTACTACCACAGGACGGTAGTACCTCCCTGGGTGGTTGTTGTCTACCAACCTACTACCACAGGACGGTAGTACCTCCCTGGGTGGTTGTTGTCTACCAACCTACTACCACAGGACGGTAGTACCTCCCTGGGTGGTTGTTGTCTACCAACCTACTACCACAGGACGGTAGTACCTCCCTGGGTGGTTGTTGTCTACCAACCTACTACCACAGGACGGTAGTACCTCCCTGGGTGGTTGTTGTCTACCAACCTACTACCACAGGACGGTAGTACCTCCCTGGGTGGTTGTTGTCTACCAACCTACTACCACAGGACGGTAGTACCTCCCTGGGTGGTTGTTGTCTACCAACCTACTACCACAGGACGGTAGTACCTCCCTGGGTGGTTGTTGTCTACCAGCCTACTACCACAGGACGGTAGTACCTCCCTGGGTGGTTGTTGTCTACCACCTACTACCACAGGACGGTAGTACCTCCCTGGGTGGTTGTTGTCTACCAACCTACTACCACAGGACGGTAGTACCTCCCTGGGTGGTTGCTGTCTACCAACCTACTACCACAGGACGGTAGTACCTCCCTGGGTGGTTGTTGTCTACCAACCTACTACCACAGGACGGTAGTACCTCCCTGGGTGGTTGTTGTCTACCAACCTACTACCACAGGACGGTAGTACCTCCCTGGGTGGTTGTTGTCTACCAACCTACTACCACAGGACGGTAGTACCTCCCTGGGTGGTTGTTGTCTACCAACCTACTACCACAGGACGGTAGTACCTCCCTGGGTGGTTGTTGTCTACCAACCTACTACCACAGGACGGTAGTACCTCCCTGGGTGGTTGTTGTCTACCAACCTACTACCACAGGACGGTAGTACCTCCCTGGGTGGTTGTTGTCTACCAACCTACTACCACAGGACGGTAGTACCTCCCTGGGTGGTTGTTGTCTACCAACCTACTACCACAGGACGGTAGTACCTCCCTGGGTGGTTGTTGTCTACCAACCTACTACCACAGGATGGTAGTACCTCCCTGGGTGGTTGTTGTCTACCAACCTACTACCACAGGACGGTAGTACCTCCCTGGGTGGTTGTTGTCTACCAACCTACTACCACAGGACGGTAGTACCTCCCTGGGTGGTTGTTGTCTACCAACCTACTACCACAGGACGGTAGTACCTCCCTGGGTGGTTGTTGTCTACCAGCCTACTACCACAGGACGGTAGTACCTCCCTGGGTGGTTGTTGTCTACCAACCTACTACCACAGGACGGTAGTACCTCCCTGGGTGGTTGTTGTCTACCAACCTACTACCACAGGACGGTAGTACCTCCCTGGGTGGTTGTTGTCTACCAACCTACTACCACAGGACGGTAGTACCTCCCTGGGTGGTTGTTGTCTACCAACCTACTACCACAGGACGGTAGTACCTCCCTGGGTGGTTGTTGTCTACCAACCTACTACCACAGGACGGTAGTACCTCCCTGGGTGGTTGTTGTCTACCAACCTACTACCACAGGACGGTAGTACCTCCCTGGGTGGTTGTTGTCTACCAACCTACTACCACAGGACGGTAGTACCTCCCTGGGTGGTTGTTGTCTACCAGCCTACTACCACAGGACGGTAGTACCTCCCTGGGTGGTTGTTGTCTACCATCCTACTACCACAGGACGGTAGTACCTCCCTGGGTGGTTGTTGTCTACCAACCTACTACCACAGGACGGTAGTACCTCCCTGGGTGGTTGTTGTCTACCAACCTACTACCACAGGACGGTAGTACCTCCCTGGGTGGTTGTTGTCTACCAACCTACTACCACAGGACGGTAGTACCTCCCTGGGTGGTTGTTGTCTACCAACCTACTACCACAGGACGGTAGTACCTCCCTGGGTGGTTGTTGTCTACCAGCCTACTACCACAGGACGGTAGTACCTCCCTGGGTGGTTGTTGTCTACCAACCTACTACCACAGGACGGTAGTACCTCCCTGGGTGGTTGTTGTCTACCAGCCTACTACCACAGGACGGTAGTACCTCCCTGGGTGGTTGTTGTCTACCAACCTACTACCACAGGACGGTAGTACCTCCCTGGGTGGTTGTTGTCTACCAGCCTACTACCACAGGACGGTAGTACCTCCCTGGGTGGTTGTTGTCTACCAGTCTACTACCACAGGACGGTAGTACCTCCCTGGGTGGTTGTTGTCTACCAACCTACTACCACAGGACGGTAGTACCTCCCTGGGTGGTTGTTGTCTACCAACCTACTACCACAGGACGGTAGTACCTCCCTGGGTGGTTGTTGTCTACCAACCTACTACCACAGGACGGTAGTACCTCCCTGGGTGGTTGTTGTCTACCAACCTACTACCACAGGACGGTAGTACCTCCCTGGGTGGTTGTTGTCTACCAGCCTACTACCACAGGACGGTAGTACCTCCCTGGGTGGTTGTTGTCTACCAGCCTACTACCACAGGACGGTAGTACCTCCCTGGGTGGTTGTTGTCTACCAACCTACTACCACAGGACGGTAGTACCTCCCTGGGTGGTTGTTGTCTACCAACCTACTACCACAGGACGGTAGTACCTCCCTGGGTGGTTGTTGTCTACCAGTCTACTACCAAAGGACGGTAGTACCTCCCTGGGTGGTTGTTGTCTACCAACCTACTACCACAGGACGGTAGTACCTCCCTGGGTGGTTGTTGTCTACCAACCTACTACCACAGGACGGTAGTACCTCCCTGGGTGGTTGTTGTCTACCAGTCTACTACCACAGGACGGTAGTACCTCCCTGGGTGGTTGTTGTCTACCAACCTACTACCACAGGACGGTAGTACCTCCCTGGGTGGTTGTTGTCTACCAGTCTACTACCACAGGACGGTAGTACCTCCCTGGGAGGTTGTTGTCTACCAGCCTACTACCACAGGACGGCAGTACCTCCCTGGGTGGTTGTTGTCTACCAACCTACTACCACAGGACGGCAGTACATCCCTGGGTGGTTGTTGTCTACCAACCTACTACCACAGGACGGCAGTACCTCCCTGGGAGGTTGTTGTCTACCAACCTACTACCACAGGACGGTAGTACCTCCCTGGGTGGTTGTTGTCTACCAACCTACTACCACAGGACGGTAGTACCTCCCTGGGTGGTTGTTGTCTACCAACCTACTACCACAGGACGGCAGTACCTCCCTGGGTGGTTGTTGTCTACCAACCTACTACCACAGGACGGTAGTACCTCCCTGGGTGGTTGTTGTCTACCAACCTACTACCACAGGACTGTAGTACCTCCCTGGGTGGTTGTTGTCTACCAACCTACTACCACAGGACGGTAGTACCTCCCTGGGTGGTTGTTGTCTACCAACCTACTACCACAAGACGGTAGTACCTCCCTGGGTGGTTGCTGTCTACCAACCTACTACCACAGGACGGTAGTACCTCCCTGGGTGGTTGTTGTCTACCAGCCTACTACCACAGGACGGTAGTACCTCCCTGGGTGGTTGTTGTCTACCAACCTACTACCACAGGACGGTAGTACCTCCCTGGGTGGTTGCTGTCTACCAACCTACTACCACAGGACGGTAGTACCTCCCTGGGTGGTTGCTGTCTACCAACCTACTACCACAGGACGGTAGTACCTCCCTGGGTGGTTGTTGTCTACCAACCTTCTACCACAGGACGGTAGTACCTCCCTGGGTGGTTGCTGTCTACCAACCTACTACCACAGGACGGTAGTACCACCCTGGGTGGTTGCTGTCTACCAACCTACTACCACAGGACAGTAGTACCTCCCTGGGTGGTTGCTGTCTACCAACCTGCTACCACAGGACGGTAGTACCTCCCTGGGTGGTTGCTGTCTACCAACCTACTAGCACAGGACGGTAGTACCTCCCTGGGTGGTTGTTGTCTACCAGTCTACTACCACAGGACGGTAGTACCTCCCTGGGTGGTTGTTGTCTACCAACCTACTACCACAGGACGGTAGTACCTCCCTGGGTGGTTGCTGTCTACCAACCTACTACCACAGGACGGTAGTACCTCCCTGGGTGGTTGCTGTCTACCAACCTACTACCACAGGACGGTAGTACCTCCCTGGGTGGTTGTTGTCTACCAACCTACTACCACAGGACGTTAGTACCTCCCTGGGTGGTTGCTGTCTACCAGCCTACTACCACAGGACGGTAGTACCTCCCTGGGTGGTTGCTGTCTACCAACCTACTACCACAGGACGGTAGTACCTCCCTGGGTGGTTGTTGTCTACCAACCTACTACCACAGGACGGTAGTACCTCCCTGGGTGGTTGTTGTCTACCAAGCTACTACCACAGGACGGTAGTACCTCCCTGGGTGGTTGTTGTCTTCCCGCCTACTACCACAGGACGGTAGTACCTCCCTGGGTGGTTGCTGTCTACCAGCCTACTACCACAGGACGGTAGTACCTCTCTGGGTGGTTGCTGTCTACCAGCCTACTACCACAGGACGGTAGTACCTCCCTGGGTGGTTGTTGTCACCAGCCTACTACCACAGGACGGTAGTACCTCTCTGGGTGGTTGTTGTCACCAGCCTACTACCACAGGACGGTAGTACCTCCCTGGGTGGTTGTTGTCTACCAACCTACTACCACAGGACGGTAGTACCTCCCTGGGTGGTTGCTGTCTACCAGCCTACTACCACAGGACGGTAGTACCTCCATGGGTGGTTGCTGTCTACCAACCTACTACCACAGGACGGTAGTACCTCCCTGGGTGGTTGTTGTCTTCCAACCTACTTCCACAGGACGGTATTACCTCCCTGGGTGGTTGTTGTCTACCAACCTACTACCACAAGACGGTAGTACCTCCCTGGGTGGTTGCTGTCTACCAACCTACTACCACAGGACGGTAGTACCTCCCTGCTTGGTTGTTGTCTACCAACCTACTACCACAGGACGGTAGTACCTCCCTGGGTGGTTGTTGTCTACCATCCTACTACCACAGGACGGTAGTACCTCCCTGGGTGGTTGCTGTCTACCAACCTACTACCACAGGACGGTAGTACCTCCCTGGGTGGTTGTTGTCTACCAGACTACTACCACAGGACGGCAGTACCTCCCTGGGTGGTTGCTGTCTACCAACCTACTACCACAGGACGGTAGTACCTCCCTGGGTGGTTGCTGTCTACCAACCTACTACCACAGGACGGTAGTACCTCCCTGGGTGGTTGCTGTCTACCAACCTACTACCACAGGACGGTAGTACCTCCCTGGGTGGTTGTTGTCTACCAACCTACTACCACAGGACGGAAGTACCTCCCTGGGTGGTTGCTGTCTACCAACCTACTACCACAGGACGGTAGTACCACCCTGGGTGGTTGCTGTCTACCAACCTACTACCACAGGAGGGTAGTACCTCCCTGGGTGGTTGCTGTCTACCAACCTGCTACCACAGGACGGTAGTACCTCCCTGGGTGGTTGCTGTCTACCAACCTACTACCACAGAACGGTAGTACCTCCCTGGGTGGTTGTTGTCTACCAGTCTACTACCACAGGACGGTAGTACCTCCCTGGGTGGTTGTTGTCTACCAACCTACTACCACAGGACGGTAGTACCTCCCTGGGTGGTTGCTGTCTACCAACCTACTACCACAGGACGGTAGTACCTCCTTGGGTGGTTGCTGTCTACCAACCTACTACCACAGGACGGTAGTACCTCCCTGGGTGGTTGTTGTCTACCAACCTACTACCACAGGACGTTAGTACCTCCCTGGGTGGTTGCTGTCTACCAGCCTACTACCACAGGACGGTAGTACCTCCCTGGGTGGTTGCTGTCTATCAACCTACTACCACAGGACGGTAGTACCTCCCTGGGTGGTTGTTGTCTACCAACCTACTACCACAGGACGGTAGTACCTCCCTGGGTGGTTGTTGTCTACCAACCTACTACCACAGGACGGTAGTACCTCCCTGGGTGGTTGTTGTCTACCAGCCTACTACCACAGGACGGTAGTACCTCCCTGGGTGGTTGCTGTCTACCAGCCTACTACCACAGGACGGTAGTACCTCCCTGGGTGGTTGCTGTCTACCAGCCTACTACCACAGGACGGTAGTACCTCCCTGGGTGGTTGTTGTCTACCAGCCTACTACCACAGGACGGTAGTACCTCCCTTGGTGGTTGTTGTCACCAGCCTACTACCACAGGACGGTAGTACCTCCCTGGGTGGTTGTTGTCTACCAACCTACTACCACAGGACGGTAGTACCTCCCTGGGTGGTTGCTGTCTACCAGCCTACTACCACAGGACGGTAGTACCTCTCTGGGTGGTTGTTGTCACCAGCCTACTACCACAGGACGGTAGTACCTCCCTGGGTGGTTATTGTCTACCAACCTACTACCACAGGACGGTAGCACCTCCCTGGGTGGTTGCTGTCTACAAGCCTACTACCACAGGACGGTAGTACCTCCATGGGTGGTTGCTGTCTACCAACCTACTACCACAGGACGGTAGTACCTCCCTGGGTGGTTGTTGTCTACCAACCTACTTCCACAGGACGGTAGTACCTCCCTGGGTGGTTGTTGTCTACCAACCTACTACCACAAGACGGTAGTACCTCCCTGGGTGGTTGCTGTCTACCAACCTACTACCACAGGACGGTAGTACCTCCCTGGGTGGTTGTTGTCTACCAACCTACTACCACAGGACGGTAGTACCTCCCTGGGTGGTTGTTGTCTACCATCCTACTACCACAGGACGGTAGTACCTCCCTGGGTGGTTGCTGTCTACCAACCTACTACCACAGGACGGTAGTACCTCCCTGGGTGGTTGTTGTCTACCAGCCTACTACCACAGGACGGTAGTACTTCCCTGGGTGGTTGTTGTCTACCAGCCTACTACCACAGGACGGCAGTACCTCCCTGGGTGGTTGCTGTCTACCAACCTACTACCACAGAACGGTAGTACCTCCCTGGGTGGTTGCTGTCTACCAATCTACTACCACAGGACGGTAGTACCTCCCTGGGTGGTTGCTGTCTACCAACCTACTTCCACAGGACGGTAGTACCTCCCTGGGTGGTTGTTGTCTACCAACCTACTACCACAGGACGGTAGTACCTCCCTGGGTGGTTGCTGTCTACCAATCTACTACCACAGGACGGTAGTACCTCCCTGGGTGGTTGCTGTCTACCAACCTACTACCACAGGACGGTAGTACCTCCCTGGGTGGTTGCTGTCTACCAACCTGCTACCACAGGACGGTAGTACCTCCCTGGGTGGTTGCTGTCTACCAACCTACTTCCACAGGACGGTAGTACCTCCCTGGGTGGTTGTTGTCTACCAACCTACTACCACAGGACGGTAGTACCTCCCTGGGTGGTTGTTGTCTACCAACCTGCTACCACAGGACGGTAGTACCTCCCTGGGTGGTTGCTGTCTACCAACCTACTACCACAGGACGGTAGTACTTCCCTGGGTGGTTGCTGTCTACCAACCTACTACCACAGGACGGTAGTACCTCCCTGGGTGCTTGTTGTCTACCAACCTGCTACCACAGGACGGTAGTACCTTCCTGGGTGGTTGCTCTCTACCAACCTACTACCACAGGACGGTAGTACCTCCCTGAGTGGTTGTTGTCTACCAACCTGCTACCACAGGACGGTAGTACTTCCCTGGGTGGTTGTTGTCTACCAGCCTACTACCACAGGACGGCAGTACCTCCCTGGGTGGTTGCTGTCTACCAACCTACTACCACAAGACGGTAGTACCTCCCTGGGTGGTTGCTGTCTACCAATCTACTACCACAGGACGGTAGTACCTCCCTGGGTGGTTGCTGTCTACCAACCTACTTCCACAGGACGATAGTACCTCCCTGGGTGGTTGTTGTCTACCAACCTACTACCACAGGACGGTAGTACCTCCCTGGGTGGTTGCTGTCTACCAATCTACTACCACAGGACGGTAGTACCTCCCTGGGTGGTTGTTGTCTACCAACCTACTACCACAGGACGTTAGTACCTCCGTGGGTGGTTGCTGTCTACCAGCCTACTACCACAGGACGGCAGTACCTCCCTGGGTGGTTGCTGTCTATCAACCTACTACCACAGGACGGTAGTACCTCCCTGGGTGGTTCTTGTCTACCAACCTACTACCACAGGACGGTAGTACCTCCCTGGGTGGTTGTTTTCTACCAACCTACTACCACAGGACGGTAGTACCTCCCTGGGTGGTTGTTGTCTACCAGCCTACTACCACAGGACGGTAGTACCTTCCTGGGTGGTTGCTGTCTACCAGCCTACTACCACAGGACTGTAGTACCTCCCAGGGTGGTTGCTGTCTACCAGCCTACTACCACAGGACGGTAGTACCTCCATGGGTGGTTGTTGTCTACCAGCCTACTACCACAGGACGGTAGTACCTCCCTTGGTGGTTGTTGTCACCAGCCTACTACCACAGGACGGTAGTACGTCCCTGGGTGGTTGTTGTCTACCAACCTAATACCACAGGACGGTAGTACCTCCCTGGGTGGTTGCTGTCTACCAGCCTACTACCACAGGACGGTAGTACCTCTCTGGGTGGTTGTTGTCACCAGCCTACTACCACAGGACGGTAGTACCTCCCTGGGTGGTTGTTGTCTACCAACCTACTACCACAGGACGGTAGCACCTCCCTGGGTGGTTGCTGTCTACCAGCCTACTACCACAGGACGGTAGTACCTCCATGGGTGGTTGCTGTCTACCAACCTACTACCACAGGACGGTAGTACCTCCCTGGGTGGTTGTTGTCTACCAACCTACTTCCACAGGACGGTAGTACCTCCCTGGGTGGTTGTTGTCTACCAACCTACTACCACAAGACGGTAGTACCTCCCTGGGTGGTTGCTGTCTACCAACCTACTACCACAGGACGGTAGTACCTCCCTGGGTGGTTGTTGTCTACCAACCTACTACCACAGGACGGTAGTACCTCCCTGGGTGGTTGTTGTCTACCATCCTACTACCACAGGACGGTAGTACCTCCCTGGGTGGTTGCTGTCTACCAACCTACTACCACAGCACGGTAGTACCTCCCTGGGTGGTTGTTGTCTACCAGCCTACTACCACAGGACGGTAGTACTTCCCTGGGAGGTTGTTGTCTACCAGCCTACTACCACAGGACGGCAGTACCTCCCTGGGTGGTTGCTGTCTACCAACCTACTACCACAGGACGGTAGTACCTCCCTGGGTGGTTGCTGTCTACCAATCTACTACCACAGGACGGTAGTACCTCCCTGGGTGGTTGCTGTCTACCAACCTACTTCCACAGGACTGTAGTACCTCCCTTTGTGGTTTTTGTCTACCAACCTACTACCACAGGACGGTAGTACCTCCCTGGGTGGTTGCTGTCTACCAATCTACTACCACAGGACGGTAGTACCTCCCTGGGTGGTTGCTGTCTACCAACCTACTACCACAGGACGGTAGTACCTCCCTGGGTGGTTGTTGTCTACCAACCTACTACCACAGGACGGTAGTACCTCCCTGGGTGGTTGTTGTCTACCAGCCTACTACCACAGGACGGTAGTACTTCCCTGGGTGGTTGTTGTCTACCAGCCTACTACCACAGGACGGCAGTACCTCCCTGGGTGGTTGCTGTCTACCAACCTACTACCACAGGACGGTAGTACCTCCCTGGGTGGTTGTTGTCTACCAACCTGCTACCACAGGACGGTAGTACCTTCCTGGGTGGTTGCTGTCTACTAACCTACTACCACAGGACGGTAGTACCTCCCTGGGTGGTTGTTGTCTACCAACCTGCTACCACAGGACGGTAGTACTTCCCTGGGTGGTTGTTGTCTACCAGCCTACTACCATAGGACGGCAGTACCTCCCTGGGTGGTTGCTGTCTACCAACCTACTACCACATACGGTAGTACCTCCCTGGGTGGTTGCTGTCTACCAATCTACTACCACAGGACGGTAGTACCTCCCTGGGTGGTTGCTGTCTACCAACCTACTTCCACAGGACGGTAGTACCTCCCTGGGTGGTTGTTGTCTACCAACCTACTACCACAGGACGGTAGTACCTCCCTGGGTGGTTGCTGTCTACCAATCTACTACCACAGGACGGTAGTACCTCCCTGGGTGGTTGCTGTCTACCAACCAACTACCACAGGACGGTAGTACCTCCCTGGGTGGTTGCTGTCTACCAACCTACTACCACAGGACGGTAGTACCTCCCTGGGTGGTTGCTGTCTACCAACCTGCTACCACAGGACGGTAGTACCTCCCTGGGTGGTTGCTGTCTACCAACCTACTACCACAGGACGGTAGTACCTCCCTGGGTGGTTGTTGTCTACCAGTCTACTACCACAGGACGGTAGTACCTCCCTGGGTGGTTGTTGTCTACCAACCTACTACCACAGGACGGTAGTACCTCCATGGGTGGTTGCTGTCTACCAACCTACTACCACAGGACGGTAGTACCTCCCTGGGTGGTTGTTGTCTACCAACCTACTTCCACAGGACGGTAGTACCTCCCTGGGTGGTTGTTGTCTACCAACCTACTACCACAAGACGGTAGTACCTCCCTGGGTGGTTGTTGTCTACCAACCTACTACCACAGGACGGTAGTACCTCCCTGGGTGGTTGCTGTCTACCAACCTACTACCACAGGACAGTAGTACCTCCCTGGGTGGTTGTTGTCTACCAACCTACTACCACAGGACGGTAGTACCTCCCTGGGTGGTTGCTGTCTACCAACCTACTACCACAGGACGGTAGTACCTCCCTGGGTGGTTGTTGTCTACCAACCTGCTACCACAGGACGGTAGTACCTTCCTGGGTGGTTGCTGTCTACTAACCTACTACCACAGGACGGTAGTACCTCCCTGGGTGGTTGTTGTCTACCAACCTGCTACCACAGGACGGTAGTACTTCCCTGGGTGGTTGTTGTCTACCAGCCTACTACCATAGGACGGCAGTACCTCCCTGGGTGGTTGCTGTCTACCAACCTACTACCACATACGGTAGTACCTCCCTGGGTGGTTGCTGTCTACCAATCTACTACCACAGGACGGTAGTACCTCCCTGGGTGGTTGCTGTCTACCAACCTACTTCCACAGGACGGTAGTACCTCCCTGGGTGGTTGTTGTCTACCAACCTACTACCACAGGACGGTAGTACCTCCCTGGGTGGTTGCTGTCTACCAATCTACTACCACAGGACGGTAGTACCTCCCTGGGTGGTTGCTGTCTACCAACCAACTACCACAGGACGGTAGTACCTCCCTGGGTGGTTGCTGTCTACCAACTTACTACCACAGGACGGTAGTACCTCCCTGGGTGGTTGCTGTCTACCAACCTGCTACCACAGGATGGTAGTACCTCCCTGGGTGGTTGCTGTCTACCAACCTACTACCACAGGACGGTAGTACCTCCCTGGGTGGTTGTTGTCTACCAGTCTACTACCACAGGACGGTAGTACCTCCCTGGGTGGTTGTTGTCTACCAACCTACTACCACAGGACGGTAGTACCTCCATGGGTGGTTGCTGTCTACCAACCTACTACCACAGGACGGTAGTACCTCCCTGGGTGGTTGCTGTCTACCAACCTACTACCACCGGACGGTAGTATCTCCCTGGGTGGTTGTTGTCTACCAGTCTACTACCACAGGACGGTAGTACCTCCCTGGGTGGTTGTTGTCTACCAACCTACTACCACAGGACGGTAGTACCTCCCTGGGTGGTTGCTGTCTACCAACCTACTACCACAGGACGGTAGTACCTCCCTGGGTGGTTGCTGTCTACCAACCTACTACCACAGGACGGTAGTACCTCCCTGGGTGGTTGTTGTCTACAAACCTAGTACCACAAGACGGTAGTACCTCCCTGGGTGGTTGTTGTCTACCAACCTACTACCACAGGACGGTAGTACCTCCCTGGGTGGTTGCTGTCTACCAACCTACTACCACAGGACGGTAGTACCTCCCTGGGTGGTTGTTGTCTACCAACCTACTACCACAGGAAGGTAGTACCTCCCTTGGTGGTTGCTGTCTACCAGCCTACTACCACAGGACGGTAGTACCTCCCTGGGTGGTTGCTGTCTACCAGCCTACTACCACAGGACGGTAGTACCTCCCTGGGTGGTTGCTGTCTACCAACCTGCTACCACAGGACGGTAGTACCTCCCTGGGTGGTTGTTGTCTACCAGCCTACTACCACAGGACGGTAGTACCTCCCTGGGTGGTTGCTGTCTACCAACCTGCTACCACAGGACGGTAGTACCTCCCTGGGTGGTTGCTGTCTACCAGCCTACTACCACAGGACGGTAGTACCTCCCTGGGTGGTACCATCAAGCAGACCATCACGCAGACCATCACACAGACCATCACGCAGACCATCACACAGACCATCACGCAGACCATCACTCAGACCATCACACAGACCATCACACAGACCATCACGCAGACCATCACACAGACCATCACGCAGACCATCACACAGACCATCACACAGACCATCACGCAGACCATCACACAGACCATCACACAGACCATCACACAGACCATCACACAGACCATCACACAGACCATCACGCAGACCATCACACAGACCATCACACAGACCATCACGCAGACCATCACACAGACCATCACACAAACCATCACACAGACCATCACGCAGACCATCACACAGACCATCACACAGACCATCACACAGACCATCACGCAGACCATCACACAGACCATCACGCAGACCATCACACAGACCATCACGCAGACCATCACACAGACCATCACACAGACCATCACACAGACCATCACGCAGACCATCACACAGACCATCATGCAGACCATCACACAGACCATCACGCAGACCATCACACAGACCATCACGCAGACCATCACACAGACCATCACGCAGACCATCACACAGACCATCACGCAGACCATCACGCAGACCATCATGCAGACCATCACACAGACCATCACGCAGACCATCACACAGACCATCACGCAGACCATCACACAGACCATCACGCAGACCATCACGCAGACCATCATGCAGACCATCACACAGACCATCACGCAGACAATCACACAGACCATCACACAGACCATCACACAGACCATCACACAGACCATCACACAGACCATCACACAGACCATCACACAGACCATCAAGCAGACAATCATGCAGACCATCATGCAGACCATCACACAGACCATCACGCAGACCATCACACAGACCATCATGCAGACCATCACACAGACCATCATGCAGACCATCACACAGACCATCACGCAGACCATCACGCAGACCATCATGCAGACCATCACGCAGACCATCACGCAGACCATCATGCAGACCATCACGCAGACCATCACACAGACCATCACGCAGACCATCACACAGACCATCACGCAGACCATCACACAGACCATCACAAACACCATCACACAGACCATCACACAGACCATCACACAGACCATCACACAGACCATCACGCAGACCATCACACAGACCATCACACAGACCATCACACAGACCATCACACAGACCATCATACAGACCATCACACAGACCATCACGCAGACCATCACACAGACCATCACACAGACCCTCACACAGACCATCACACAGACCATCACACAGACCATCACACAGACCATCACACAGACCATCACGCAGACCATCACACAGACCATCACACAGACCATCAAGCAGACCATCACACAGACCATCATGCAGACCATCACACAGACCATCACGCAGACCATCACGCAGACCATCATGCAGACCATCACGCAGACCATCACACAGACCATCATGCAGACCATCACACAGACCATCACGCAGACCATCACGCAGACCATCATGCAGACCATCACACAGACCATCACGCAGACCATCACACAGACCATCATGCAGACCATCACACAGACCATCATGCAGACCATCACACAGACCATCACGCAAACCATCACGCAGACCATCATGCAGACCATCACGCAGACCATCACGCAGACCATCACACAGACCATCATGCAGACCATCACACAGACCATCACGCAGACCATCACGCAGACCATCATGCAGACCATCACACAGACCATCACGCAGACCATCATGCAGACCATCATGCAGACCATCACGCAGACCATCACGCAGACCATCACACAGACCATCATGCAGACCATCACGCAGACCATCACGCAGACCATCACACAGACCATCATGCAGACCATCACACAGACCATCACGCAGACCATCACGCAGACCATCATGCAGACCATCACACAGACCATCACACAGACCATCACACAGACCATCACACAGACCATCACACAGACCATCACACAGACCATCACGCAGACCATCACACAGACCATCACACAGACCATCACGCAGACCATCACACAGACCATCACACAGACCATCACACAGACCATCACACAGACCATCACGCAGACCATCACACAGACCATCACACAGACCATCACTCAGACCATCACACAGACCATCACGCAGACCATCACACAGACCATCACACAGACCATCACACAGACCATCACACAGACCATCACACAGACCATCACGCAGACCATCACACAGACCATCACACAGACCATCACACAGACCATCACACAGACCATCACACAGACCATCACACAGACCATCACGCAGACCATCACGCAGACCATCACACAGACCATCACACAGACCATCACGCAGACCATCACACAGACCATCATGCAGACCATCACACAGACCATCACGCAGACCATCATGCAGACCATCACGCAGACCATCACGCAGACCATCATGCAGACCATCACACAGACCATCACGCAGACCATCACGCAGACCATCATGCAGACCATCACGCAGACCATCACACAGACCATCACGCAGACCATCACACAGACCATCATGCAGATCATCACACAGACCATCATGCAGACCATCACACAGACCATCACGCAGACCATCACGCAGACCATCATGCAGACCATCACGCAGACCATCACGCAGACCATCACACAGACCATCATGCAGACCATCACACAGACCATCACGCAGACCATCACGCAGACCATCATGCAGACCATCAGACAGACCATCACGCAGACCATCATGCAGACCATCACGCAGACCATCACGCAGACCATCACACAGACCATCATGCAGACCATCACGCAGACCATCACGCATACCATCACACAGACCATCATGCAGACCATCACACAGACTATCACGCAGACCATCACGCAGATCATCATGCAGACCATCACACAGACCATCACACAGACCATCACACAGACCATCACACAGACCATCACACAGACCATCACACAGACCATCACGCAGACCATCATGCAGACCATCACACAGACCATCATGCAGACCATCACACAGACCATCACACAGACCATCACACAGACCATCACACAGACCATCACACAGACCATCACACAGACCATCACGCAGACCATCACGCAGACCATCATGCAGACCATCACACAGACCATCACACAGACCATCACACAGACCATCACACAGACCATCACACAGACCATCACACAGACCATCACGCAGACCATCATGCAGACCATCACACAGACCATCACGCAGACCATCATGCAGACCATCACACAGACCATCACACAGACCATCACACAGACCATCACGCAGACCATCATGCAGACCATCACACAGACCATCACGCAGACCATCATGCAGACCATCACACAGACCATCACACAGACCATCACACAGACCATCACACAGACCATCACACAGACCATCACACAGACCATCACGCAGACCATCATGCAGACCATCACACAGACCATCACGCAGACCATCATGCAGACCATCACACAGACCATCACACAGACCATCATGCAGACCATCACACAGACCATCACGCAGACCATCATGCAGACCATCACACAGACCATCATGCAGACCATCACGCAGACCATCACGCAGACCATCACACAGACCATCACACAGACCATCACGCAGACCATCACGCAGACCATCACGCAGACCATCACACAGACCATCACGCAGACCATCACACAGACCATCACGCAGACCATCACGCAGACCATCACACAGACCATCACACAGACCATCACACAGACCATCACGCAGACCATCACGCAGACCATCACACAGACCATCACGCAGACCATCACACAGACCATCATGCAGACCATCACACAGACCATCACGCAGACCATCACGCAGACCATCACGCAGACCATCATGCAGACCATCACGCAGACCATCACACAGACCATCACGCAGACCATCACGCAGACCATCACACAGACCATCACACAGACCATCACACAGACCATCACACAGACCATCACGCAGACCATCACACAGACCATCACACAGACCATCACACAGACCATCACACAGACCATCACACAGACCATCACACAGACCATCACACAGACCATCACACAGACCATCACGCAGACCATCATGCAGACCATCACACAGACCATCACGCAGACCATCATGCAGACCATCACACAGACCATCACACAGACCATCACACAGACCATCACACAGACCATCACACAGACCATCACACAGACCATCACGCAGACCATCATGCAGACCATCACACAGACCATCACGCAGACCATCACGCAGACCATCACGCAGACCATCATGCAGACCATCAGACAGACCATCACGCAGACCATCATGCAGACCATCACGCAGACCATCACGCAGACCATCACACAGACCATCATGCAGACCATCACGCAGACCATCACGCATACCATCACACAGACCATCATGCAGACCATCACACAGACTATCACGCAGACCATCACGCAGACCATCATGCAGACCATCACACAGACCATCACACAGACCATCACACAGACCATCACACAGACCATCACACAGACCATCACACAGACCATCACACAGACCATCACGCAGACCATCATGCAGACCATCACACAGACCATCACACAGACCATCACACAGACCATCACACAGACCATCACACAGACCATCACACAGACCATCACGCAGACCATCACGCAGACCATCATGCAGACCATCACACAGACCATCACACAGACCATCACACAGACCATCACACAGACCATCACACAGACCATCACACAGACCATCACACAGACCATCACGCAGACCATCATGCAGACCATCACACAGACCATCACGCAGACCATCATGCAGACCATCACACAGACCATCACACAGACCATCACACAGACCATCACGCAGACCATCATGCAGACCATCACACAGACCATCACGCAGACCATCATGCAGACCATCACACAGACCATCACACAGACCATCACACAGACCATCACACAGACCATCACACAGACCATCACACAGACCATCACACAGACCATCACGCAGACCATCATGCAGACCATCACACAGACCATCACGCAGACCATCATGCAGACCATCACACAGACCATCACACAGACCATCATGCAGACCATCACACAGACCATCACGCAGACCATCATGCAGACCATCACACAGACCATCATGCAGACCATCACGCAGACCATCACGCAGACCATCACACAGACCATCACACAGACCATCACGCAGACCATCACGCAGACCATCACGCAGACCATCACACAGACCATCACGCAGACCATCACACAGACCATCACGCAGACCATCACGCAGACCATCACACAGACCATCACACAGACCATCACACAGACCATCACGCAGACCATCACGCAGACCATCACACAGACCATCACGCAGACCATCACACAGACCATCATGCAGACCATCACACAGACCATCACGCAGACCATCACGCAGACCATCACGCAGACCATCATGCAGACCATCACGCAGACCATCACACAGACCATCACGCAGACCATCACGCAGACCATCACACAGACCATCACACAGACCATCACACAGACCATCACACAGACCATCACGCAGACCATCACACAGACCATCACACAGACCATCACACAGACCATCACACAGACCATCACACAGACCATCACACAGACCATCACACAGACCATCACGCAGACCATCATGCAGACCATCACACAGACCATCACGCAGACCATCACACAGACCATCATGCAGACCATCACGCAGACCATCACGCAGACCATCACACAGACCATCACACAGACCATCACACAGACCATCACGCAGACCATCACGCAGACCATGACACAGACCATCACGCAGACCATCACACAGACCATCACGCAGACCATCACGCAGACCATCACACAGACCATCACACAGACCATCACACAGACCATCATGCAGACCATCACGCAGACCATCACACAGACCATCACACAGACCATCACGCAGACCATCACGCAGACCATCACACAGACCATCACACAGACCATCACGCAGACCATCACACAGACCATCATGCAGACCATCACACAGACCATCACGCAGACCATCACGCAGACCATCACGCAGACCATCATGCAGACCATCACGCAGACCATCACGCAGACCATCACACAGACCATCACACAGACCATCACACAGACCATCACACAGACCATCACACAGACCATCACGCAGACCATCACACAGACCATCACACAGACCATCACACAGACCATCACACAGACCATCACACAGACCATCACGCAGACCATCACACAGACCATCACACAGACCATCACACAGACCATCACACAGACCATCACGTAGACCATCACACAGACCATCACACAGACCATCACACAGACCATCACACAGACCATCACACAGACCATCACACAGACCATCACACAGACCATCACGTAGACCATCACACAGACCATCACACAGACCATCACACAGACCATCACACAGACCATCACACATACCATCACACAGACCATCACACAGACCATCACACAGACCATCACGTAGACCATCACACAGACCATCACACAGACCATCACGCAGACCATCACGCAGACCATCACACAGACCATCACACAGACCATCACACAGACCATCACGCAGACCATCACACAGACCATCACACAGACCATCACACAGACCATCACACAGACCATCACACAGACCATCACGCAGACCATCACACAGACCATCACGTAGACCATCACACAGACCATCACGCAGACCATCACACAGACCATCACGCAGACCATCACACAGACCATCACGCAGACCATCACACAGACCATCACACAGACCATCACACAGACCATCACGCAGACCATCACACAGACCATCACACAGACCATCACACAGACCATCACGCAGACCATCACACAGACCATCACGCAGACCATCACACAGACCATCACGCAGACCATCACGCAGACCATCATGCAGACCATCACGCAGACCATCACACAGACCATCACACAGACCATCACACAGACCATCACACAGACCATCACACAGACCATCACACAGACCATCACGCAGACCATCACGCAGACCATCACGTAGACCATCACACAGACCATCACGCAGACCATCACACAGACCATCACGTAGACCATCACACAGACCATCACACAGACCATCACACAGACCATCACACAGACCATCACACAGACCATCACACAGACCATCACACAGACCATCACGCAGACCATCACACAGACCATCACGTAGACCATCACACAGACCATCACACAGACCATCACACAGACCATCACGCAGACCATCACGCACACCATCACGAAGACCATCACGAAGACCATCACGCACACCATCACGAAGACCATCACGCACACCATCACGAAGACCATCACGCACACCATCACGAAGACCATCACGAAGACCATCACGCACACCATCACACAGACCATCACGCACACCATCACGCACACCATCACGCACACCATCACGAAGACCATCACGAAGACCATCACGCACACCATCACGAAGACCATCACGAAGACCATCACGCACACCATCACACAGACCATCACGAAGACCATCACGCACACCATCACACAGACCATCACGCACACCATCACGCAGACCATCACGCACACCATCACGAAGACCATCACGAAGACCATCACGAAGACCATCACGCACACCATCACACAGACCATCACGCACACCATCACGCAGACCATCACGCAGACCATCACGCACACCATCACGCACACCATCACGCAGACCATCACGCACACCATCACGAAGACCATCACGAAGACCATCACGCACACCATCACACAGACCATCACGCACACCATCATGCAGACCATCACGCACACCATCACGAAGACCATCACGAAGACCATCACGCACACCATCACGCAGACCATCACGCACACCATCACGAAGACCATCACGAAGACCATCACGCACACCATCACGCAGACCATCACGCACACCATCACGAAGACCATCACGAAGACCATCACGCACACCATCACGCAGACCATCACGCACACCATCACGAAGACCATCACACAGACCATCACGCACACCATCACGCAGACCATCACGCACACCATCACGAAGACCATCACGAAGACCGTCACGCACACCATCACGAAGACCATCACGAAGACCATCACGCAGACCATCACGCAGACCATCACACAGACCATCACGCAGACCATCACGCAGACCATCACGCAGACCATCACGCAGACCATCACACAGACCATCACGAAGACCATCACGCACACCATCACACAGACCATCACGCACACCATCACGCAGACCATCACGCACACCATCACGAAGACCATCACGAAGACCATCACGCACACCATCACACAGACCATCATGCACACCATCACGCAGACCATCACGCACACCATCACGAAGACCATCACGAAGACCATCACGCACACCATCACACAGACCATCACGCACACCATCACGCAGACCATCACGCACACCATCACGAAGACCATCACGAAGACCATCACGCACACCATCACACAGGCCATCACGCACACCATCACGCAGACCATCACGCACACCATCACGAAGACCATCACGAAGACCATCACGCACACCATCACGAAGACCATCACGAAGACCATCACGCACACCATCACGAAGACCATCACGAAGACCATCACGCACACCATCACACAGACCATCAAGCAGACCATCACGCAGACCATCACACAGACCATCACGCAGACCATCACGCAGACCATCACGCAGACCATCACGCAGACCATCACGCAGACCATCACACAGACCATCACACAGACCATCACACAGACCATCACGCAGACCATCACACAGACCATCACACAGACCATCACACAGACCATCACACAGACCATCACACAGACCATCACACAGACCATCACGCAGACCATCACACAGACCATCACACAGACCATCACACAGACCATCACACAGACCATCACACAGACCATCACACAGACCATCACACAGACCATCACACAGACCATCACACAGACCATCACGCAGACCATCACACAGACCATCACGCAGACCATCACACAGACCATCACGCAGACCATCACACAGACCATCACACAGACCATCACGCAGACCATCACGCAGACCATCACACAGACCATCACACAGACCATCACACAGACCATCACACAGACCATCACACAGACCATCACACAGACCATCACACAGACCATCACACAGACCATCACACAGACCATCACGCAGACCATCACACAGACCATCACACAGACCATCACACAGACCATCACGCAGACCATCACACAGACCATCACACAGACCATCACACAGACCATCACACAGACCATCACACAGACCATCACACAGACCATCACGCAGACCATCACACAGACCATCACGCAGAGCATCACACAGACCATCACGTAGACCATCACACAGACCATCACACAGACCATCACGCAGACCATCACGCAGACCATCACACAGACCATCACACAGACCATCACACAGACCATCACACAGACCATCACACAGACCATCACGCAGACCATCACGCAGACCATCACACAGACCATCACACAGACCATCACGCAGAACATCACACAGACCATCACACAGACCATCACGCAGACCATCACACAGACCATCACACAGACCATCACGCAGACCATCACACAGACCATCACACAGACCATCACACAGACCATCACGCAGACCATCACGCAGACCATCACGCAGACCATCACACAGACCATCACACAGACCATCACGCAGACCATCACACAGACCATCACACAGACCATCACACAGACCATCACGCAGACCATCACGCAGACCATCACGCAGACCATCACGCAGACCATAACAGTAGAAGGAATATGTCTTGCTGGTATATATACATTTACAACTATTCCCTTTAATCTACATAAGGAATATTGATAGATGTTGTGCACGTTAACATATATACTTGTACTAGCTAGCAGTGGAACAAGACTTCAGAGACAACTGGTATAAAGTGGGAACTTACCTTAGTAATGGTGGGTCAACTATCCCATAATAGTCGTCACTTCTTACTTACCTGCAAGAAATAGTGATATTAGAACACTAATCATGCTCCAGGTATCCCAATCAACCTGTATCTTCAGTAAGCATACCCATTTATACCTTATAACCTCCACCTTCTTCAATCATTCCAGGTTAAAACTCTTAATCTACACCTCCAATCCTTCCCTTATCTTTCAGTACTCACCTTCAACAAGCCCTCCAGTTGTATCCTTCAGCACTCACCTTCAACAAGCCCTCCAGTTGTATCCTTCAGCACTCACCTTCAACAAGCACCTCCAGTTGTATCCTTCAGTACTCACCTTCAACAAGCACCTCCAGTTGTATCCTTCAGTACTCACCTTCAACAAGCACCTCCAGTTGTATCCTTCAGTACTCACCTTCAACAAGCCCCTCCAGTTGTATCCTTCAGTACTCACCTTCAACAAGCACCTCCAGTTGTATCTTTCAGCACTCACCTTCAACAAGCACCTCCAGTTGTATCCTTCAGTACTCACCTTCAACAAGCACCTCCAGTTGTATCCTTCAGTACTCACCTTCAACAAGCCCCTCCAGTTGTATCCTTCAGTACTCACCTTCAACAAGCACCTCCAGTTGTATCTTTCAGCACTCACCTTCAACAAGCACCTCCAGTTGTATCCTTCAGTACTCACCTTCAACAAGCACCTCCAGTTGTATCTTTCAGCACTCACCTTCAACAAGCACCTCCAGTTGTATCCTTCAGTACTCACCTTCATCAAGCCCCTCCAGTTGTATCCTTCAGCACTCACCTTCAACAAGCACCTCCACTTGTATCTTTCAGCACTCACCTTCAACAAGCACCTCCAGTTGTATCTTTTAGCACTCACCTTCAACAAGCACCTCCACTTGTATCTTTCAGCACTCACCTTCAACAAGCACCTCCAGTTGTATCTTTCAGCACTCACCTTCAACAAGCACCTCCAGTTGTATCTTTCAGCACTCACCTTCAACAAGCACCTCCAGTTGTATCTTTCAGCACTCACCTTCAACAAGCACCTCCACTTGTATCTTTCAGCACTCACCTTCAACAAGCACCTCCAGTTGTATCTTTCAGCACTCACCTTCAACAAGCACCTCCAGTTGTATCCTTCAGTACTCACCTTCAACAAGCCCCTCCAGTTGTATCCTTCAGTACTCACCTTCAACAAGCCCCTCCAGTTGTATCCTTCAGCACTCACCTTCAACAAGCCCCTCCAGTTATATCCTTCAGTACTCACCTTCAACAAGCCCTCCAGTTGTATCCTTCAGTACTCACCTTCAACAAGCACCTCCAGTTGTATCCTTCAGTACTCACCTTCAACAAGCACCTCCAGTTGTATCCTTCAGCACTCACCTTCAACAAGCCCCTCCAATTATATCCTTCAGTACTCACCTTCAACAAGCCCTCCAGTTGTATCCTTCAGTACTCACCTTCAACAAGCCCTCCAGTTGTATCCTTCAGCACTCACCTTCAACAAGTACCTCCAGTTGTATCCTTCAGTACTCACCTTCAACAAGCCCTCCAGTTGTATCCTTCAGTACTCACCTTCAACAAGCACCTCCAGTTGTATCCTTCAGTACTCACCTTCAACAAGCCCTCCAGTTGTATCCTTCAGCACTCACCTTCAACAAGCACCTCCAGTTGTATCCTTCAGTACTCACCTTCAACAAGCACCTCCAGTTGTATCCTTCAGTACTCACCTTCAACAAGCCCTCCAGTTGTATCCTTCAGCACTCACCTTCAACAAGCACCTCCAGTTGTATCCTTCAGTACTCACCTTCAACAAGCCCCTCCAGTTGTATCCTTCAGTACTCACCTTCAACAAGCCCCTCCAGTTGTATCCTTCAGTACTCACCTTCAACAAGCACCTCCAGTTGTATCCTTCAGTACTCACCTTCAACAAGCCCCTCCAGTTGTATCCTTCAGTACTCACCTTCAACAAGCCCCTCCAGTTGTATCCTTCAGTACTCACCTTCAACAAGCCCCTCCAGTTGTATCCTTCAGTACTCACCTTCAACAAGCACCTCCAGTTGTATCCTTCAGTACTCACCTTCAACAAGCACCTCCAGTTGTATCTTTCAGTACTCACCTTCAACAAGCACCTCCAGTTGTATCCTTCAGCACTCACCTTCAACAAGCCCCTCCAGTTGTATCCTTCAGTACTCACCTTCAACAAGCACCTCCAGTTGTATCCTTCAGTACTCACCTTCAACAAGCACCTCCAGTTGTATCCTTCAGTACTCACCTTCAACAAGCACCTCCAGTTGTATCCTTCAGTACTCACCTTCAACAAGCACCTCCAGTTGTATCCTTCAGTACTCACCTTCAACAAGCACCTCCAGTTGTATCCTTCAGTACTCACCTTCAACAAGCACCTCCAGTTGTATCCTTCATTGCTGGAGCCCAAGTGGTGCTGGAGCCCAAGTGGTGCTGGAGCCCAAGTGGTGCTGGTGCCCAAGTGGTGCTGGTGCCCAAGTGGTGCTGGTGCCCAAGTGGTGCTGGAGCCCAAGTGGTGCTGGTGCCCAAGTGGTGCTGAAGCCCAAGTGGTGCTGGAGCCCAAGTGGTGCTGGAGCCCAAGTGGTGCTGGAGCCCAAGTGGTGCTGAGAAATAGATGCTGTTATCGATACACTTTTATCGGTACATTTTATCAATATTCTTGTTAAATAAACCTTACCAAAACTTTTATATCGCACTTGTGTTTATCTCTCGCTCTATCAACACTTACCAACACTCTGATCAACACTTATCATAACCAGTGTTTGTAACACTCGCGGTAACGGTGACACTCCCGGTAACGACGACACTCGCGGTAACGACGACACTCGTGGTAACGGCGACACTCGCGGTAACGGCGACACTCGCGGTAACGGCGGCACTCGCGGTAACGACGACACTCGTGGTAACGGCGACACTCGCGGTAACGACGACACTCCCGGTAACGGCGACACTCGCGCTAACGGCGACACTCGCGGTAACGGCGACACTCGCGGTAACGGCGACACTCGCGGTAACGACGACACTCGTGGTAACGGCGACACTCGCGGTAACGGCGACACTCCCGGTAACGGCGACACTCGCGCTAACGGCGACACTCGCGGTAACGGCGACACTCGCGGTAACGGCGACACTCGCGGTAACGGCGACACTCGCGGTAACGGCGACACTCGCGGTAACGGCGACACTCGCGGTAACGGCGACACTCCCGGTAATGGCGACACTCCCGGTAACGGCGACACTCGCGGTAATGGCGACACTCGCGGTAACGGCGACACTCGCGGTAACGGCGACACTCGCGGTATGTGTTATCATGTTTTTGCAACACTTGTCAACTATGAACATTTCTTATCAAGTGTTGGTATCAACACTTATCAACACTGGTTCTCAACACACTCGCTCTTGTTATCACTTGTTATCCACGTTTTTGTTATTAACACTTTTGTTATAAACGTTCGTGTTAATATTTTTGATTTCAACATTTTTATCAGCACTTTATATCAACACTTGTTACGAACACTTCTTATCAGTACTTATAATCAACACTTAAATAACGCCATAACGTTATCAATAACGTTATAAGCTCTTAAAACAACTTTCTTACAGACACTTTCTGAACAGTTTACTGGCAAGTGTCATGTAAAAGTTTTGGTAAGAATTATTTAATTAACTAAAGTGTTGATAAAAGTGTGGAAAACAAGTGTATCGATAATAGCACATATTTCTCAGCACAACTTGGGCTCCAGCGCCACTTGGGCTCCAGCGCCACTTGGGCTCCAGCACCACTTGGGCTCCAGCACCACTTGGGCACCAGCACCACTTGGGCACCAGCACCACTTGGGCACCAGCACCACTTGGGCACCAGCACCACTTGGGCACCAGCACCACTTGGGCACCAGCACCACTTGGGCTCCAGCACCACTTGGGCACCAGCACCACTTGGGCACCAGCACCACTTGGGCTCCAGCACCACTTGGGCACCAGCACCACTTGGGCTCCAGCACCACTTGGACACCAGCACCACTTGGGCTCCAGCACCACTTGGGCACCAGCACCACTTGGGCACCAGCACCACTTGGGCTCCAGCACCACTTGGGCACCAGCACCACTTGGGCTCCAGCACCACTTGGGCTCCAGCACCACTTGGGCTCCAGCACCACTTGGGCACCAGCACCACTTGGGCTCCAGCACCACTTGGGCACCAGCACCACTTGGGCACCAGCACCACTTGGGCACCAGCACCACTTGGGCACCAGCACCACTTGGGCTCCAGCGCCACTTGGGCTCCAGCACAACTTGGGCTCCAGCACCACTTGGGCTCCAGCACCACTTGGGCTCCAGCACCACTTGGGCTCCAGCGCCACTTGGGCTCCAGCACAACTTGGGCTCCAGCACCACTTGGGCTCCAGCACCACTTGGGCTCCAGCACAACTTGGGCTCCAGCACCACTTGGGCTTAAGCACTACTTAGGCTCCAGCACAACTTGGGCTCCAGCGCCACTTGGGCTCCAGCACCACTTGGGCTCCAGCACCACTTGGGCTCCAGCACAACTTGGGCTCCAGCACCACTTGGGCTTAAGCACTACTTAGGCTCCAGCACAACTTGGGCTCCAGCGCCACTTGGGCTCCAGCACCACTTGGGCTCCAGCACAACTTGGGCTCCAGCACCACTTGGGCTCCAGCACAACTTGGGCTCCAGCACCACTTGGGCTCCAGCACCACTTGGGCTCCAGCACCACTTGGGCTCCAGCACCACTTGGGCTCCAGCACCAGTTGGGCTCCAGCACCAGTTGGGCTCCAGCACCACTTGGGCTCCAGCACCACTTGGGCTCCAGCACCACTTGGGCTCCAGCACCACTTGGGCTCCAGCACCACTTGGGCTCCAGCACCACTTGGGCTCCAGCACCACTTGGGCTCCAGCGCCACTTGGGCTCCAG
>NW_027195235.1:110000-117500 GCF_038502225.1 Cherax quadricarinatus
TAAAGCACGTCAAGAAACTAGAGAAAGTACAAAGGTTTGCAACAAGGTTAGTTCCAGAGCTAAGGGGAATGTCCTATGAAGAAAGATTAAGGGAAATCGGCCTGACGACACTGGAGGACAGGAGGGTCAGGGGAGACATGATAACGACATATAAAATACTGCGTGGAATAGACAAGGTGGACAAGGACAGGATGTTCCAGGGAGGGGACACAGAAACAAGAGGCCACAATTGGAAGTTGAAGACACAAATGAGTCAGAGAGATAGTAGGAAGTATTTCTTCAGTCATAGAGTTGTAAGGCAGTGGAATAGCCTAGAAAATGACGTAGTGGAGGCAGGAACCATACACAGTTTTAAGACGAGGTTTGATAAAGCTCATGGAGCGGGGAGAGAGAGGGTCTAGTAGCAACCGGTGAAGAGGCGGGGCCAGGAGCTAGGACTCGACCCCTGCAACCACAAATAGGTGAGTACAAATAGGTGAGTACACACACACACACACACATACACACAACATGTGGTTGATGGGGAGGTAGTTGTGGTAGATAAAAGTGGTATGTATGGTAGATGGGGTTGGAGCTGTGGTAGGGGGTGGTGGTAATTGTGGTAGAAGGGGTGGAAGTTGTGGTAAGTGGCTGTAATGGTGGTAGATGGGGTGGAAATGGAGGTGCGGATGGGGTGGTGGTGGTAGTTGTAGATGGTAGTGGTGAGAGAGAGAGAGAGAGAGAGAGAGAGAGAGAGAGAGAGAGAGAGAGAGAGAGAGAAGGGAGATATAGAGAAAGGAGGGGGTTATTTAGAGAGGAGGGGTGTGTATATATATATATATATATATATATATATATATAGGGGAATGGTATAAGTATAGTGGAGGGGTGATGTTGCGAGGGGGAGGGGGAGGGGGAGGAGGAGGGGGTGGGGGAGGGAATGCATTCCCATGAATTAATTAATTGACTTACCTGAGAAAGGTCAGGTGACTGCTGCAAAGTTACCTGCTCTCTCTCTCTCTCTCTCTCTCTCTCTCTCGCAGCAGGTCATTCTGATAAGAATGTTAGCCCTTCTGATGTGCCAGAGTCGCTGCTGATTGGTCAATTATCAGAGATATTCCAGCCAGACTTAGGCACTGATGATAATCTGGTGCCAAGTGTCACTGTTAGTGACAAGTGTCACTGTTAGTGTCAAGTGTCACTGTTAGTGTCAAGTGTCACTGTTAGTGTCAAGTGTCACTGTTAGTGTCAAGTGTCACTGTTAGTGTCAAATGTCACTGTTAGTGTCAAGTGTCACTGTTAGTGTCAAGTGTCACTGTTAGTGTCAAGTGTCACTGTTAGTGCCAAGTGTCACTGTTAGTGCCAAGTGTTACTGTTAGTGTCAAGTGTCACTGTTAGTGTCAAGTGTCACTGTTAGTGCCAAGTGTCACTGTTAGTGCCAAGTGTCACTGTTAGTGTGAAGTGTCACTGTTAGTGTGAAGTGTCACTGTTAGTGTCAAGTGTCACTGTTAGTGCCAAGTGTCACTGTTAGTGTCAAGTGTCACTGTTAGTGTCAAGTGTCACTGTTAGTGCCAAGTGTCACTGTTAGTGTCAAGTGTCACTGTTAGTGTCAAGTGTCACTGTTAGTGCCAAGTGTCACTGTTAGTGCCAAGTGTCACTGTTAGTGCCAAGTGTCACTGTTAGTGCCAAGTGTCACTGTTAGTGTCAAGTGTCGCTGATTGGTTAGTACCAAATGGCACTGTTAAATTAGTGCCAGGTGTTAGAGTAGTGCCAAGTGTTAAAGTAGTGCTAAGTGTTAGTGACGAGAGGCACTGTTTGATTAGTAATAAATGGCACTGTTAAATTAGTGCCAGGTGTTAGAGTAGTGCCAAGTGTTAAGGTAGTGCTAAGTGTTAGTGACGAGAGGCACTGTTTGATTAGTAATAAATGGCACTGTTAAATTAGTGCCGTGTTAGAGTAGTGCCAAGTGTTAGAGTAGTGCCAAGTGTTAGAGTAGTGCCAGGTATTAGAGTAGTGCCAAGTGTTAGAGTAGTGCCAAGTGTTATAGTGCTAAGTGTTACAGTGCCAAGTGGCACTGTTCCTGCTCTTACTTATTCTCACTCAATTTTCTTTATTTTTCTCTGTTGCTTTATTATTCTTTCTCCCTGTTCCCCCATTTTACCCATTTATTTCAGTTCCTGATTACCTTTCACCCATTACCAATCCTACCCTCTCCTCATTCTTTGTCTGTTTAACAGACAGCAACAGTGAAGGGAAGGTATATATGACACACTGATATACCCTTCCCCTCTATACCCTTCCCTTCCCCTCATCCTCCCCTTTCCTCATCCCCCTCTCTCCCTTATCCTCCACTTACCTCATCCTCCCCTTCCCTCATCCTCCCCTTTTATCATCCTTCCCTTCTATCATCCTCCCCTTTCCCTTATTCCCCCTTCCTTCAGCCTCCCCTTCCCCTCATCTAACGCTTCCCCTCATCTTACTCTCCCTTTCATCTTCCCCCTTCCCCCTCATACTCACCTTCCCCTTGTCTTCCCCCCCCCCCAGTAACAATTCAATGCAGGGATGTCATTGGCTTACTATTAATGTGTTTATGTTGGGGAGGGAGTGGGGGGGAGGGGGAGGGGGGAGGGGGGAAAAGGTGTGGGGAGGGGTGGTGGGGGGGGAGGTTGTATCTTTAATGGGGACACTAATGTGTTTTTTTTTCTTGTTTTGGGACGGGAGACTAGTGTAAGTGGGCCATTTAACAACGTTGAGTTCCAGCTCCTGGTCCCTCGGTCTTCACCTTTTAGTGTTCACATAAAACAAAATTTTAACTTCGGCGAATTCTCTCTAATTGCACCAGCAGTGTTGCTACACTATTGTATATGATAGTTACACAGTGGGAACACCAGTAGTGTTGCTACACTATTGTATATGATAGTTACACAGTGGGAACACCAGTAGTGTTGCTACACTATTGTATATGATAGTTACACAGTGGGAACACCAGTAGTGTTGCTACACTATTGTATATGATAGTTACACAGTGGGAACACCAGTAGTGTTGCTACACTATTGTATATGATAGTTACACAGTGGCAACACCAGTAGTGTTGCTACACTATTGTATATGACAGTTACACAGTGGCAACACCAGTAGTGTTGCTACACTATTGTATATGATAGTAACACAGTGGTAACACCAGCAGTGTTGCTACACTATTGTATATGATAGTTACACAGTGGCAACACCAGTAGTGTTGCTACACTATTGTATATGATAGTTACACAGTGGCAACACCAGCAGTGTTGCTACACTATTGTATATGATAGTTACACAGTGGCAACACCAGCAGTGTTGCTACACTATTGTATAGGATAGTTACACAGTGGCAACACCAGCAGTGTTGCTACACTATTGTATATGATAGTTACACAGTGGCAACACCAGTAGTGTTGCTACACTATTGTATATGATAGTTACACAGAGGGAACACCAGCAGTGTTGCTACACTATTGTATATGATAGTTACACAGAGGGAACACCAGTAGTGTTGCTACACTATTGTATATGACAGTTACACAGTGGGAACACCAGTAGTGTTGCTACACTATTATACATGACAGTTACACAGTGGGAACACCAGTAGTGTTGCTACACTATTGTATATAATAGTTACACAGAGGGAACACCAGAAGTGTTGCTACACTATCGTATATGATAGTCACACAGTGGGAACACCAGTAGTGTTGCTACACTATTGTATATGACAGTTACACAGTGGGAACACCAGTAGTGTTGCTACACTATTGTATATGATAGTTACACAGTGGGAACACCAGTAGTGTTGCTACACTATTGTATATGATAGTTACACAGAGGGAACACCAGTAGTGTTGCTACACTATTGTATATGATAGTTACACAGTGGGAACACCAGTAGTGTTGCTACACTATTGTATATGATAGTTACACAGTGGGAACACCAGTAGTGTTGCTACACTATTGTATATGATAGTTACACAGAGGGAACACCAGTAGTGTTGCTACACTATTGTATATGATAGTTACACAGTGGGAACACCAGTAGTGTTGCTACACTATTGTATATGATAGTTACACAGTGGGAACACCAGTAGTGTTGCTACACTATTGTATATGATAGTTACACAGTGGGAACACCAGTAGTGTTGCTACACTATTGTATATGATAGTTACACAGTGGGACCACCAGTAGTATTGCTACACTATTGTATATGATAGTTACACAGTGGGAACACTAGTAGTGTTGCTTCACTATTGTATATGATAGTTACACAGTGGGAACACCAGTAGTGTTGCTACACTATTGTATATGATAGTTACACAGTGGGAACACCAGCAGTGTTGCTACACTATTGTATATGATAGTTACACAGTGGGAACACCAGCAGTGTTGCTACACTATTGTATATGATAGTTACACAGTGGGAACACCAGCAGTGTTGCTACACTATTGTATATGATAGTTACACAGTGGGAACACCAGTAGTGTTGCTACACTATTGTATATGATAGTTACACAGTGGGAACACCAGCAGTGTTGCTACACTATTGTATATGATAGTTACACAGTGGGAGCACCAGCAGTGTTGCTACACTATTGTATATGATAGTTACACAGTGGGAACACCAGCAGTGTTGCAACACTATTGTATATGATAGTTACACAGTGGGAACACCAGCAGTGTTGCTACACTATTGTATATGATAGTTACACAGTGGGA
Source organism: Cherax quadricarinatus (assembly GCF_038502225.1). Lineage (NCBI taxonomy): Eukaryota > Metazoa > Arthropoda > Malacostraca > Decapoda > Parastacidae > Cherax > Cherax quadricarinatus. The sequence continues at coordinate 114,726 of NW_027195235.1, forward strand.
ACACCAGCAGTGTTGCTACACTATTGTATATGATAGTTACACAGTGGGAACACCAGCAGTGTTGCTACACTATTGTATATGATAGTTACACAGTGGGAACACCAGCAGTGTTGCTACACTATTGTATATGATAGTTACACAGTGGGAACACCAGCAGTGTTGCTACACTATTGTATATGATAGTTACACAGTGGCAACACCAGCAGTGTTGCTACACTATTGTATATGACAGTTACACAGTGGCAACACCAGCAGTGTTGCTACACTATTGTATATGATAGTTACACAGTTGCAACAGCAGCAGTGTTGCTACACTATTGTATATGATAGTTACACAGTGGGAACACCAGCAGTGTTGCTACACTATTGTATATGATAGTTACACAGTGGGAACACCAGCAGTGTTGCTACACTATTGTATATGATAGTTACACAGTGGGAACACCAGTAGTGTTGCTACACTATTGTATATGATAGTTACACAGTGGGAACACCAGCAGTGTTGCTACACTATTGTATATGATAGTTACACAGTGGGAACACCAGTAGTGTTGCTACACTATTGTATATGATAGTTACACAGTGGGAACACCAGCAGTGTTGCTACACTATTGTATATGATAGTTACACAGTGGGAACACCAGCAGTGTTGCTACACTATTGTATATGATAGTTACACAGTGGGAACACCAGCAGTGTTGCTACACTATTGTATATGATAGTTACACAGTGGGAACACCAGCAGTGTTGCTACACTATTGTATATGATAGTTACACAGTGGGAACACCAGCAGTGTTGCTACACTATTGTATATGATAGTTACACAGTGGGAACACCAGCAGTGTTGCTACACTATTCTATATGATAGTTACACAGTGGGAACACCAGCAGTGTTGCTACACTATTCTATATGATAGTTACACAGTGGGAACACCAGCAGTGTTGCTACACTATTCTATATGATAGTTACACAGTGGGAACACCAGCAGTGTTGCTACACTATTGTATATGATAGTTACACAGTGGGAACACCAGCAGTGTTGCTACACTATTGTATATGATAGTTACACAGTGGGAACACCAGCAGTGTTGCTACACTATTGTATATGATAGTTACACAGTGGGAACACCAGCAGTGTTGCTACACTATTGTATATGATAGTTACACAGTGGGAACACCAGCAGTGTTGCTACACTATTGTATATGATAGTTACACAGTGGGAACACCAGCAGTGTTGCTACACTATTGTATATGATAGTTACACAGTGGGAACACCAGCAGTGTTGCTACACTATTGTATATGATAGTTACACAGTGGGAACACCAGCAGTGTTGCTACGCTATTGTATATGATAGTTACACAGTGGGAACACCAGCAGTGTTGCTACACTATTGTATATGATAGTTACACAGTGGGAACACCAGCAGTGTTGCTACACTATTGTATATGATAGTTACACAGTGGGAACACCAGCAGTGTTGCTACACTATTGTATATGATAGTTACACAGTGGGAACACCAGCAGTGTTGCTACACTATTGTATATGATAGTTACACAGTGGGAACACCAGCAGTGTTGCTACACTATTGTATATGATAGTTACACAGTGGGAACACCAGCAGTGTTGCTACACTATTGTATATGATAGTTACACAGTGGGAACACCAGCAGTGTTGCTACACTATTCTATATGATAGTTACATTGTGGGAACACCAGCAGTGTTGCTACACTATTCTATATGATAGTTACACAGTGGGAACACCAGCAGTGTTGCTACACTATTCTATATGATAGTTACATTGTGGGAACACCAGCTGTGTTGCTACACTATTCTATATGATAGTTACATTGTGGGAACACCGGTAGTGTTGCTACACTATTGTATATGATAGTTACATTGTGGGAACACCAGCAGTGTTGCTACACTATTCTATATGATAGTTACATTGTGGGAACACCAGCAGTGTTGCTACACTATTCTATATGATAGTTACATTGTGGGAACACCAGCAGTGTTGCTACACTATTGTATATGATAGTTACATTGTGGGAACACCAGCAGTGTTGCTACACTATTCTATATGATAGTTACATTGTGGGAACACCAGCAGTGTTGCTACACTATTCTATATGATAGTTACACTGTGGGAACACCAGCAGTGTTGCTACACTATTCTATATGATAGTTACATTGTGGGAACACCAGCAGTGTTGCTACACTATTCTATATGATAGTTACATTGTGGGAACACCAGTAGTGTTGCTACACTATTCTATATGATAGTTACATTGTGGGAACACCAGCAGTGTTGCTACACTATTCTATATGATAGTTACATTGTGGGAACGCCAGCAGTGTGTTGCTACACTATTGTATATGATAGTTACATTGTGGGAACACCAGCAGTGTTGCTACACTATTCTATATGATAGTTACATTGTGGGAACACCAGTAGTGTTGCTACACTATTCTATATGATAGTTACATTGTGGGAACACCAGCAGTGTTGCTACACTATTCTATATGATAGTTACATTGTGGGAACACCAGCAGTGTTGCTACACTATTCTATATGATAGTTACATTGTGGGAACACCAGCAGTGTTGCTACACTATTGTATATGATAGTTACATTGTGGGAACACCAGCAGTGTTGCTACACTATTCTATATGATAGTTACATTGTGGGAACACCAGCAGTGTTGCTACACTATTCTATATGATAGTTACATTGTGGGAACACCAGCAGTGTTGCTACACTATTCTAT
>NW_027195235.1:122500-132500 GCF_038502225.1 Cherax quadricarinatus
CCAAACTCTAAACTCAGAGTGAGACAGCAGTCAGATAGGCCAACATAGGTCCAAGATACAAGCGGACGGTAGCCCGTATCCCCTCACTAAAAAAAAACCCCCACATCAGGGGATAAAAAAAAGAGCTTGAAAGGGGGTTACCACAAATACATCCTAACCTAAATAAAATATTAAACTAGACTCTTGACAAAGAGTCTGCCAACACATTTTCTTTGCCGGCAATGTATTTTATTTTTAGGTTGTAGGGCTGCAGCCTGAGCGTCCAACGCATAAGCCTTGTGTTGTGATTCTTCATGGCTTGGAGATAGACTAACGGGTTGTGATCACTGTAGACTGTGACCACCTGTGATGTCTGGCCCACATAAACATCGAAATGCTCCAAAGCCATTACCAGCGCGAGGGCTTCTTTTTCAATGGTAGAGTAAGCTCTCTGATGTGGCTGGAACTTAGCTGAAAAGTATGCGATTGGCTGCAGCTCCTTGTTCCCGATTTGTAATAGTACCGCCCCAACCCCAGACTCACAAGCATCAACCTGTAATGAAAAAGGTTTGGAGAAGTCTGGAGACAGGAGAATGGGGGCAGAGCACAATAATCTTTTTGCTTTATTAAAAGCAGTGTTACAATCTGACGTCCAATTAAAGGGAACTTTATGACTGGTAAGAGAGGTAAGAGGGGATACAATATCTGAGAAATTCTTACAGAATCTTCTGTAAAATCCTATCATGCCTAGGAAACGTTGAAGAGATTTCCTATCATGAGGAACTGGATAATCTTTAATCGAAAGAACTTTAGCAAGTTTAGGTGCAACATTACCACTACCTACTTCATGGCCTAGAAAAGTGATAGTGGCCTGGCCAAAGGAAGATTTAGATAAATTAACTGTTAATTGGGAATTCTTAAAGGTCTCAAACAGAGCTTTAAGTCTAAGTAGGTGTTGATCCCAAGTATCAGACACCACAGCAATATCATCTAGGTATGCTGCCGTGCCTTCAAGTCCTTTAATAGCCTGATGGATGAGTTTCTGGAATGAAGAGGGGGAATTTTTCATTCCGAAGGGGGTAACTGTATACTGATAATGACCTCCTGGAATCACGAAGGCAGAGATTTCCTTCGCCTTATCTGTCAAAGGTACCTGATAGTAACCTTTAAGGAGATCTAATTTGGACACAAAAGTAGCCTTACCCACAAAGTCAATTACGTCATCCAGACGAGGAAGAGGGTAAGCATCTGTGATTGTGACCTCGTTCACTTTACGGTAGTCTGTGCACATACGAAACCCTCCATCAGCCTTTTTTACTAGGATGCACGGTGAAGCCCAGGGACTAGATGACTCCTCCACTAAACCATGTTCTAACAAGAAGTCTACTTCCTGCTGAAGTAGCCTTTGCTTTTCAGGATTAGCTCTGTAGGGGGAGAGTTTAATTGGTTTAGATTTTCCCACATCTACATCATGGTAACCTAACGTACATTTTTTCGGCACATCCGAAAAAATATTAGGATATGACTGTAGAAGCTCAGTTAAATTGGTTGCTTGTATTTCAGATAATCCATCCATTAACGGGCTAGGATCCTTGAGGAGGACAGAATTTGAAAGTTTAGTATTAATTTCAGAGATAGAGTGCAAAGAGTCAGAGTCGTCCTCAGAGGTAGAGGACAGAGTCATTACTGGGACTTTATCTGGTGTATGAAAGGCCTTGATTTGATTAATGTGGTAAGTTTTTGTTTTTGAGGTCTTATCAATGGGAGCTACCACATAATTTAAATCAGATAATCTACTTACTATCTGCATAGGTCCCGTAAATCTAGCTTTCAAGGTGTGGCCAGGTATAGGTTCCTGCACCAACACCTTGTCTCCTGGATGGAAGGAGCGGAATTGTGCACTTTTGTCATACCTCTGTTTCATCTTACTTTGAGCTGTCTTTAGGTTAGCCGTGGCCAACTCACGTGCCACCTGCAACCTTGAAGACGGGTTGTAGAGTGCTGAGCTTACGTCTTCTCCCATCCATCCTTCTTTGAGCACCCGAAGAGGACCTCGTACATTGTGCCCAAAGATCAGCTCAAACGGACTATACCCTGTAGACTCTTGCACCGTCTCTCGTACTGAGAACAGCAACAAAGGTAGTGATTCATCCCAGTCTGTAGGAAAGTGCATGCAAAAAGTTCTCATCATTGTTTTTAATGTTTGGTGGAATCTTTCCAAGGCGCCTTGGGACTGAGGGTGATAGGCAGTGGATAAGTTGTGAATTATCCCTAGCCTAGTTAATACTTCCCTAAATGCTTTGGCAGTGAAGTTAGTACCTTGATCACTTTGTATAGTTTTAGGAATGCCAAAACAAGAAATGAATTTTGTTAAAGCTTTGAGAATAGCTTTAGTATTGATACTACGCATTGGGATCGCTTCAGGATATCTGGTTACTTTATCCATAATTGTAAATAAATACTGATTTCCAGACTTTGACTTAGGTAGTGGACCTACACAATCTATAATTAAATCTGCAAAAGGTTCTCCATCAGCAGGTATGGGTTGGAGAGGTGCAGGTTTAATGGAATGTCCAGGTTTTCCAACTTGCTGACATTCTCGGCAACACCTAATATGATTCTTCACATCTTTCTTTAATTTTGGCCAATAAAATTCTTTTGTGATTCTATACAAGGTTTTTGTAATTCCTAAGTGACCTCCTGATGACGTATTATGAGCTATATTTAATATCTGAGGTCTATACTTGGTTGGAACCACTAACCTGTCATATAATTGCCGGCCCTCTTTCTCCTTACCAGTCTCAGTGCAAACTAAATAATCATTTTTAACTTCATACTTGACTGGATGACCCCAAGAGGATTTACCCATGGCTGCCTTAAAAGCGAATTTTAAAGAAGGGTCCTTTCGTTGTTCCTCCCGGAAGGACAGTCCCTCGGGCATGGAAACAGAGACATCTGGCAATCCTGCAACCTGGGAATAGGAAGGCTTGATCGGGGTCTGTTCACTTGATCTACGAGGCTCTGGCCAGTTTTCCTCGTAAAACAATGTGGCTATTCCGAGATCGGAGTCGTCCAAGGATAGGTCAACATTCTCTCCAGACAACCCTTGGGAAGTTGCCCGAGTTATGGCCAACACCGGAGAAGCATTAATCATTATAGGTTCAGGACACGAACTAACAGTAGTAATGTTATTACCCAGTAATAACATGGCATTTTTCATGGGAAATCCTTTTGAGATCCCTACAGTCAAGTACCCAGTGTAATATTTGCACTGTACATAAATTTTATGCAAAGGAACTGAATATATAGCTCCTCCATAGGCTTCCAATAAAACTGAGGAATTCAAGGAAGTATTCTCTGAAAGGGGTAATATTCCTTCTCTGACAAGTGAGCAATATGCTCCAGTATCTCTAAAGGTATTTACTTTAGTTGGTTCTGAGTTTTCCTGAAGGGAAATAAGACTTTCGCAATAATAAGGGGCCATACCTTTTTCTACTTCTCTAGGGGACATGTTACTAGGGATATTAGAGATTTTCCCGATGGGTTGAGGTTTTTGGGGGCAGTTGGAACTGATGTGACCTACTTTATTGCACCTGAAGCAGACGACAGGCTTGCCCTTTACTCCCTGATGACGTTGCAAGTGGTGTCGTTCTGGCTGGTGCCTCTCTGGATATTGTTGTCGAGATGCTCCATAAGTAGTTTGCCTCTCCGCAGGGGGACCATATGTTGAGAAGCGTGGCTCACCAGGTGACTTGGTTGGATGACGTAGACGCTCTCCCTCCGGCTGGCACTTCATTCTCCAATGTTGTCGATCTCTGCTCACGCCAGACTGCTGAAAAGAGAGACGGGACCGCTCGGACAAGGAGCGGTTCGTTTCGAAGGTATCAGCCAACCTGGCCGCCTCCAATGCAGTGGTTAAGTCACGATCCTGCAGAAAGACACGAACCTCTGGTCCCACAGACTCCAGCAGGTTATCAATCAGAATAAGCTGCACCAGCTCCTCAAAGTTAGAGACACCACTCGCTTTATACCAGCTGGTAAAAGCTTTGGTTTGCTGTCTTACAAAGTCCACCAGGGATTGACCAAGCTGCCGCCTGTTCAATTTGAAGGTCTTACGATATTTAGCTGGGATACATGTATATGCTCCCAACACTGTGGTCTTCACTACTTGATAATCAGAGAATTCAGCGTCAGTTAATACCGACGTAAATTCCTGTGCCTTACCCAATAATGCTGTATGAACCAACGCTGCCCAGTGCTGTTCCGGCCACCTCAAGGCTCGAGCCTGATTTTCGAAGCTTTCGAAAAATTGCTCTGGTTCGGCCTCATTGAAGCGGGGAACAAGCTGTACTGCTTTTTGTAAACTGAAATCGTTTACAGAATGCGAAAACTGCCTCCTTTCTCTTTCCCTATCAAATTCTTCCCTTGCGAATGCTCTCTGTTCCCTAGTTTGCTCCAGCGTGATTTTTGCCAGCTCAAGTGCCAACGACGCTGATTCACCTTGAGACAACCCAGCTGCACCATACTGACCATTTTGCTCCGTAGGTGTATCATCTTCCTCATGCGAGAACATAAGAGTTTTTTCCCTAGCTCCCGTAGAGGGAGGAGTTTGATGTGCCATCTCTTCTTCAATAAGTATGTCAGCAATAAGTGAACGCAGTTGCGCAGCTGTGAGAGTGCGTTTATAGGGAATGCCAATGGAACGAGCAATTTGCCAACAACGCTGTAGGGACAATTTAGGTAGGTTATGCAAAGTATATGCCGACACCAGGCGTCTGACTCGTCTAGGTGGCATAAGTTATTCGCTATGCACAGTACGAATACCCCAACGTAACACGTTAATTTGCAGAACACGCTTAGCTATGCACAGTACGATTGCAAAATACGCATACAAGCAAAGCCGACTGCACACAAGATTGACCGTAGCGAAGCGAGCACACTGAACAAGCTAGTAGCGAGCTGTTGAACGATCACACAATAGCAAGGCTGATCATAAGCAACTGACACGCAAAATTTGTAAAGCGAAGCGAAACAGCAAGCTACACAATGTTCCTGCTACAAGCTTCACCCTAAGCTCAACCGTTTCTCTAAGTCCAGCTCTCGGACAGGCTACCCATATTACAACCTAGGATTTCAAATGGCCTGTTATCCCAGGTGTAATGGGAGCAAATAAACACAGTAGAAAAAGTTTAGACTTATATTATCCTTCACCAATTATAACAGCAATATGTACACTATGTACAGTGATAAATATAGTGCACTCCACGGTAAGCAAGGCAGAAATAGAAGCCACAAGATAGCAGACCGTGCTTCAACCAGCTCTAGAGTGGGAATGACAAGGGCAGACAGGAGAGCGGTATCCACATAACCTCTGCGATTGTCAATCCCACCTTCTTATTGGCTAGAACCTGGTCACTAGTTGAACGATGGGGCCCCATCATCAACTCTTAGCAACCTGGTTCGCTGGTTGGGGGAGATAGCCTGTAAATGAGGGTGTGTCCATGCGCCGAATAAAGGTTACGTACTCTTTGCATGCCACAGGAGTGCTAGAATATCTGATACACGAAAGGAGGCGCTGACCAGGGAAGTGGAAACTATCGAACTTAAGCTAAATGACTCTTACAGGAACCAGGAGAGGCAGGAGGAGCTTAAAGCTATTAGTGAAATTGAAAGAAATTCAAAATATTTCTTTTCATATGCCAAAAACAAGGCAAATACCACATCTAGTATCGGGCCCTTACTCAGACAGGATGGGACTTACTCAGACAGGATGGGACTTACACAAATGACAACAAGGAAATGAGTGAAATATTGAAATCCCAGTACGACTCTGTGTTTAGTGAACCACTAATCGGTCTGAGGATCGACGACCCAAATGATTTCTTCATGAATGAGCCTCAAAACTCCATAAATGTATGCCAGATTTCCGACATTACCCTAACTCCGATAGATTTCGAAAAAGCCATTGACAACATGCCTATGCACTCAGCCCCGGGCCCAGACTCGTGGAACTCTGTTTTCATTAAGAACTGCAAGAAACCCCTCTCGCGTGCCCTAAGTACACTATGGAGGAGGAGCTTGGACATGGGTGAAATTCCACAGTCACTTAAAACAACGGATATAGCCCCACTCCATAAAGGTGGCAGCAAAGCATTAGCTAAGAACTATAGACCAATAGCTCTGACGTCCCACATCATAAAAATCTTTGAAAGAGTGCTAAGAAGCAGGATTGCAAATCACCTGGATTCCCAAAATCTGCACAATCCAGGGCAACATGGGTTCAGGGCAGGTCGCTCCTGCCTCTCACAACTACTGGATCACTATGACATGGCCTTGGATGCACTGGAAGAAAATCAGAATGCAGATGTAATATACACAGACTTTGCAAAAGCATTTGACAAATGCGATCATGGCGTAATAGCCCATAAAATACGTGCTAAAGGAATAACTGGGAAAGTGGGGAGATGGATCTTCAACTTCCTAACAAATCGAACACAAAGAGTAGTGGTCAACAGAGTTAAATCGGAGGCTGCCATAGTGAAGAGCTCTGTTCCACAAGGCACAGAACTCGCCCCCATCTTATTCCTTATCCTCATATCAGACATAAACAGAGATATACACCACAGCACCGTATCATCCTTTGCGGATGATACTAGGATCTGCATGAGGCTGTCATCTGCTGAGGACGCGGTTAACCTCCAAGAAGATATAAACAAAGTTTTCCAGTGGGCAACGGTAAACAATATGATGTTCAATGAGGACAAATTCCAACTACTCCGTTATGGAAAACTGGATGAGATAATAACTAGAACAGAGTATACTACAGACTCTGGCCATACAATAGAGCGGAAAAATAATGTAAGGGACCTGGGAGTAGTAATGTCTGAGGATCTCACTTTCAAGGATTACAACAGTGCCACGATCGCACGTGCAAAGAAAATGATAGGATGGATAATGAGAACTTTCAAAACGAGAGATGCCAAGCCCATGATGATCCTTTTCAAATCACTTGTTCTCTCTAGGCTGGAATACTGCTGTACATTAACATCTCCATTCAAAGCAGGTGAAATCGCAGATCTAGAGAGTGTACAGAGATCCTTTACTGCACGTATAAGTTCTGTCAAGCACCTTAACTACTGGGAACGCTTGGAAGCACTTGGCTTGTACTCGTTGGAACGCAGGAGGGAGAGATATATCATAATCTACACTTGGAAAATCTTGGAAGGAATGGTCCCAAATCTGCACACAGAAATCACTCCCTACGAAAGTAAAAGACTGGGCAGGCGATGCAAAATGCCCCCAATAAAAAGTACGGGCGCCATTGGTACACTAAGAGAAAACACCATAAGTGTCCGGGGCCCAAAACTGTTCAACAGCCTCCCATCAAGCATTAGGGGAATTGCCAATAAACCCCTGGCTGCCTTCAAGAAAGAGCTGGACAGATACCTAAAGTCAGTGCCGGATCAGCCGGGCTGTGGCTCGTACGTTGGACTGCGTGCGGCCAGCAGTAACAGCCTAGTTGATCAGGCCCTGATCCATCGGGAGGCCTGGTCATGGACCGGGCCGCGGGGGCGTTGATCCCCGGAATAACCTCCAGATAACCAATCATCCCCATCCATCCCCCACTAACCAATCATCCCCACGCATCACCCACTAACCAATCATCCCCACCCATCCCCTACTAACCAATCATCCCCACGCATCACCCACTAACCAATCATCCCCACCCATCCCCCCTCCTCCTTTACGCAGTCTCTCATCGTGACAACTTTGATCATATCAAACATACGCCGCTTTGCGTAACTCCTTGAAACCGTTTTAATAACCCCTTAAATAACCACTTCAAGAACCCCTTCAATAACCTCTTCAATAACCACTTCAATAACCCCTTATGTGTCTGTTTGCCACATTAACCAGGAATGAATCTCTGGGGGTTAAGGATACGCAAAACGCGGTAATACGTCTGTTGCGTCAACGTTCGTGGATCTAATACGCACAAATACGCATCGACTGAATGCAAGAAAAATAGCATGTCGAGGCGTTGCGTTACTACGCACGAAAGACGCTTCAGCTGCTAGTGTTCCCTGGATGCGTAAATTGCGCAGGTATTCAGGTATCTTGTATAAGAGTGCAAGGTACACTGAGTCCACCAGGTACTTCTCTCATGCCCCTCACACACACCAGATACCACAGTATCTCTCACTCTCTCTGCCAACACATAAGCAGAGAGAGAGAGAGAGAGAGAGATTCATAAAATAAGTGTAAACATATGGGAGTACATATGTTTTTTGCGTTATATATATATATATATATATATATATATATATATATATATATATATATATATATATAATCAAATTAAGTTGTGATAAACAGCTGTCGAAAAATAGACAGAAGGGTGGACTGGGGGCTCGAACCGTGGTTCGTAAACTGAGAGTCCTACACTCTACCGTCTAGGCTAACCCAGGCCTCTAACAGGAAGGGTTCAAAACTAATACTTACTGTATTATATTCCATCAGAAACACCATAACCCAACTGAACTCCTTCCCTCGGCCCAGGAGCTTTAGCATACAGTTTACATATACATACGTACATAAGAACACCGGAAGTATTATTTACATCCCTGATTTTTTAAATAGTGAACCACAAATAGGCAAAATAGCAACATGGGTACTGACCCAAAAATATGAGACCAGAGATGATACACAAACGAGAAGAAACCAGCTTTGATCGAACTAACAGAAACCTGGAGAAGAAAGCAGATTTCATAGGGCTAACAGAAACCTGGAGGAAAAACCAGCTTTCATATCACTAACAGAAACTTGGAGAAGAAACCAGCTTTCATAAGGCTAACAGAATCCTGGAGAAGAAACCATCTTTCATAGGGCTAACAGAAACATGGAGAAGAAACTAGCTTTCATGAGGCCAACAGAAACCTGGAGAAGAAACCATCTTTCATAGGGCTAACAGAAACCTGGAGAAGAAACTAGCTTTCATGAGGTCAACAGAAACCTGGAGAAGAAACCATCTTTCATAGGGCTAACAGAAACCTGGAGAAGAATCCAGCTTTCATAAGGCTAACAGAATCCTGGAGAAGAAACCATCTTTCATAGGGCTAACAGAAACATGGAGAAGAAACTAGCTTTCATGAGGCCAACAGAAACCTGGAGAAGAAGCCAGCTTCCATAGGGCTAACAGAAACCTGGAAAAGAAAACACACACACACACACACACACACACGGGGCCAGGAGCTCGGACTCGACCCCCGCAACCTCAACTAGGTGAGTACTGCAAGAAGGCGTTTGACACAGTTCCACACAAGAGATTGGTGCAAAAACTGGAGGACCAAGCAGGGATAACAGGGAAGGCACTACAATGGATCAGGGAATACTTGTCAGGAAGACAGCAGCGAGTCATGGTACGTGGCGAGGTGTCAGAGTGGGCACCTGTGACCAGCGGGGTCCCGCAGGGGTCAGTCCTAGGACCAGTGCTGTTTCTGGTATTTGTGAACGACATGACGGAAGGAATAGACTCTGAGGTGTCCCTGTTTGCAGATGACGTGAAGTTGATGAGAAGAATTCACTCGATCGAAGACCAGGCAGAACTACAAAGGGATCTGGACAGGATGCAGACCTGGTCCAGCAATTGGCTCCTGGAGTTCAATCCCACCAAGTGCAAAGTCATGAAGATTGGGGAAGGGCAAAGAAGGCCGCAGACGGAGTACAGTCTAGGGGGTCAGAGACTACAAACCTCACTCAAGGAAAAAGATCTTGGGGTGAGTATAACACCAGGCACATCTCCTGAAGCGCACATCAACCAAATAACTGCTGCAGCATATGGGCGCCTAGCAAACCTCAGAACAGCATTCCGACATCTTAATAAGGAATCATTCAGGACCCTGTACACCGTGTACGTTAGGCCCATATTGGAGTTTGCGGCACCAGCTTGGAACCCACACCTAGCCAAGCACGTGAAGAAACTAGAGAAAGTGCAAAGTTTTGCAACAAGACTAGTCCCAGA
>NW_027195235.1:137500-142500 GCF_038502225.1 Cherax quadricarinatus
AACTATGGTCTGTATAAGTTGTATCATGTACTGGTAGTAATAAAGATTATTATTATTATTATTATTATTATTATTATTATTATTATTATTATTATTGTTATTGTTATTATTATTATTATTATTATTATTATTATAAGGGCTAAAGAGGGTAGTGGGAATTTATTGGGAGGGGGAGGGGGATGGAGAGAGGGGAGGGTGGAGGGGAGAACACTCCTTCAACCCAATGTTCTCGTGAGGGCCCTCTCCCCTTCCCCTGTTTCCTCTGTCCCTCCCCTTTCCCCTCCACTTGTTGTCACTCTGATAGTGATGGTAGTTAAGGGGAATTACCTCCTTAACAGTTCTTACGGTTACTGGTCAGAAGAGGGAGACAGAGAGGGGAAATTAATGGTAGAGGAGAGAGGGAGGGGGGAATGGAGAGAAGCCAGTGAGAGGAGAGGGAAAGAGAGACAGTGTGAGCCTACCCACCCAGTGACACCCCGTCCCCTATCAAGTTTCCTGTGATTGGTGGAAGATTTAGGCCTGGTGGCTGGCACAGGGCCTCTGCTCCTTCCCTCAGTATCTGCACAGTAATTTCTCGTTTTTTATTCCTGCGTTTGATTCACGAGGCGTGGTCACGGGCCGGGCCGCGGGGGGCGTTGACCCCTGGAACAACCTCGAACTCGTTTAAAATTAAGTCTTTTCTAAAAAACAGTTTATACGTTGCAATATACATATTTTTGATTCACGTTACTGTAAAAATTAATAATTTTGTGCCAAAAGAACCTTAGAAAATTTACCTGACCTTATTATAACAAGCGCAATTTAATTTAACCTAATCCAACTAAATATATTTTAGATAAGTTTACAATAATTTAATAATAAAGAAGCACAGTGAAATATATATATTTTTCGTTAGGTTCAGAGTGATTTTTGCGAAATTAATACATACACAAATTTCCGCTTGTCTTATTCGGCAAGAAGAGCGTTACTATTTAAGCCAAAAATCTCAAGTTTTACCTATTCGACACGATATATATATATATATATATATACATATATATATATATATATATATATATATATATATATATATATATATATATATATATATATATATATAGATATATATATATATATATATATACATATATATATATATATATATATATATATATATATATATATATATATATATATATATATATATATATATATATATATTTGTGATGGAAATAGATAGGATGAGGATTGGAGGTGGAGGGAGTGAGGGAGGGGGAAGGAGAGATGGAGGGGGAAGGCGGGGGGGGGGGAGCTGGTCTTAATAACACGTCCTCCTTCGTTATCCGCCTCACTTCTCATGTTGTACCCCTCCCCCACCCCCCTTGTGTTACCCCCTCCAATATATCCTCCCTTCCCATCCCGCTATCCACTTCTCTCACCCTCTACCAATCCATTCTTTCTCCTCACATCCCCCACGTCAAATACTATATATATATATATATATATATATATATATATATATATATATATATATATATATATATATATATATATATATATATATATATATATATATATATATATATATATATATATATATATATATATATATATATTATTATCACACTGGCCGATTCCCACCAAGGCAGGGTGGCCCGAAAAAGAAAAACTTTCACCATCATTCACTCCATCACTGTCTTGCCAGAAGGGTGCTTTACACTACAGTTTTTAAACTGCAACATTAACACCCCTCCTTCAGAGTGCAGGCACTGTACTTCCCATCTCCAGGACTCAAGTCCGGCCTGCCGGTTTCCCTGAACCCCTTCATAAATGTTACTTTGCTCACACTCCAACAGCACGTCAAGTATTAAAAACCATTTGTCTCCATTCACTCCTATCAAACACGCTCACGCATGCCTGCTGGAAGTCCAAGCCCCTCGCACACAAAACCTCCTTTACCCCCTCCCTCCAACCTTTCCTAGGCCGACCTCTACCCCGCCTTCCTTCCACTACAGACTGATACACTCTTGAAGTTATTCTGTTTCGCTCCATTCTCTCCACATGTCCGAACCACCTCAACAACCCTTCCTCAGCCCTCTGGACAACAGTTTTGGTAATCCCGCACCTCCTCCTAACTTCCAAACTACGAATTCTCTGCATTATATTCACACCACACATTGTTCTCAGACATGACATCTCCACTGCCTCCAGCCTTCTCCTCGCTGCAACATTCATCACCCACGCTTCACACCCATATAAGAGCGTTGGTAAAACTATACTCTCATACATTCCCCTCTTTGCCTCCAAGGACAAAGTTCTTTGTCTCCAGAGACTCCTAAGTGCACCACTCACCCTTTTCCCCTCATCAATTCTATGATTCACCTCATCTTTCATAGACCCATCCGCTGACACGTCCACTCCCAAATATCTGAATACATTCACCTCCTCCATACTCTCTCCCTCCAATCTGATATCCAATCTTTCATCACCTAATCTTTTTGTTATCCTCATAACCTTATTCTTTCCTGTATTCACTTTCAATTTTCTTCTTTTGCACACCCTACCAAATTCATCCACCAATCTCTGCAACTTCTCTTCAGAATCCCCCAAGAGCACAGTGTCATCAGCAAAGAGCAACTGTGACAACTCCCACTTTATGTGTGATTCTTGCCAAGACCCTCGCATTTACTTCTCTTACAACCCCATCTATAAATATATTAAACAACCACGGTGACATCACACATCCTTGTCTAAGGCCTACTTTTACTGGGAAATAATTTCCCTCTTTCCTACATACTCTAACTTGAGCCTCACTATCCTCATAAAAACTCTTCACTGCTTTCAGTAACCAACCTCCTACACCATACACCTGCAACATCTGCCACATTGCCCCCCTATCCACCCTGTCATACGCCTTTTCCAAATCCATAAATGCCACAAAGACCTCTTTAGCCTTATCTAAATACTGTTCACTTATATGTTTCACTGTAAACACCTGGTCCACACACCCCCTACCTTTCCTAAAGCCTCCTTGTTCATCTGCTATCCTATTCTCCGTCTTACTCTTAATTCTTTCAATAATAACTCTACCATACACTTTGCCAGGTATACTCAACAGACTTATCCCCCTATAATTTTTGCACTCTCTTTTATCCCCTTTGCCTTTATACAAAGGAACTATGCATGCTATGATCTCACTTTCAACTATGATCTCACTTTCAAGGATCACAACAGTGCCACGATCGCACGTGCAAAGAAAATGATAGGATGGATAATGAGAACTTTCAAAACGAGAGATGCCAAGCCAGAGATGATCCTTTTCAAATCATTTGTTCTCTCTAGGCTGGAATACTGCTGTACATTAACATCTCCATAGAAAGCAGGTGAAATCGCAGATCTAGAGAGTGTACAGAGATCCTTTACTGCACGTATAAGTTCTGTCAAGCACCTTAACTACTGGGAACGCTTGGAAGCACTTGACTTGTACTCGTTGGAACGCAGGAGGGAGAGATATATCATAATCTACACTTGGAAAATCTTGGAAGGAATGGTCCCAAATCTGCACACAGAAATCACTCCCTACGAAAGTAAAAGACTGGGCAGGCGATGCAAAATGCCGCCAATAAAAAGTAGGGGCGCCATTGGTACACTAAGAGAAAACACCATAAGTGTCCGGGGCCCAAAACTGTTCAACAGCCTCCCATCAAGCATTAGGGGAATTGCCAATAAACCCCTGGCTGCCTTCAAGAGAGAGCTGGACAGATACCTAAAGTCAGTGCCGGATCAGCCGGGCTGTGGCTCGTACGTCGGACTGCGTGCGGCCAGCAGTATCAGCCTAGTTGATCAGGCCCTGATCTATCGGGAGGCCTGGTCATGGACCGGGCCGCGGGGGCGTTGATCCCCGGAATAACCTCCAGGTAACCTCCAGGTATGCTCTCTGCCAATCCCTAGGTACCTTACCCTCTTCCATACATTTATTAAATAATTGCACCAACCACTCCAAAACTATATCCCCACCTGCTTTTAACATTTCTATCTTTATCCCATCAATCCCGGCTGCCTTACCCCCTTTCATTTTACCTACTGCCTCACGAACTTTCCCCACACTCACAACTGGCTCTTCCTCACTCCTACAAGATGTTGTTCCTCCTTGCCCTATACACGAAATCACAGCTTCCCTATCTTCATCAACATTTAACAATTCCTCAAAATATTCCCTCCATCTTCCCAATACCTCTAACTCTCCATTTAATAACTCTCCTCTCCTATTTTTAACTGACAAATCCATTTGTTCTCTAGGCTTTCTTAACTTGTTAATCTCACTCCAAAACTTTTTCTTATTTTCAACAAAATTTGTTGATAACATCTCACCCACTCTCTCATTTGCTCTCTTTTTACATTGCTTCACCACTCTCTTAACCTCTCTCTTTTTCTCCATATACTCTTCCCTCCTTGCATCACTTCTACTTTGTAAAAACTTCTCATATGCTAACTTTTTCTCCCTTACTACTCTCTTTACATCATCATTCCACCAATCGCTCCTCTTCCCTCCTGCACCCACTTTCCTGTAACCACAAACTTCTGCTGAACACTCTAACACTACATTTTTAAACCTACCCCATACCTCTTCGACCCCATTGCCTATGCTCTCATTAGCCCATCTATCCTCCAATAGCTGTTTATATCTTACCCTAACTGCCTACTCTTTTAGTTTATAAACCTTCACCTCTCTCTTCCCTGATGCTTCTATTCTCCTTGTATCCCATCTACCTTTTACTCTCAGTGTAGCTACAACTAGAAAGTGATCTGATATATCTGTGGCCCCTCTATAACATGTACATCCCGAAGTCTACTCAACAGTCTTTTATCTACCAATACATAATCCAACAAACTACTGTCATTTCGCCCTACATCATATCTTGTATACTTATTTATCCTCTTTTTCTTAAAATATGTATTACCTATAACTAAACCCCTTTCTATACAAAGTTCAATCAAAGGGCTCCCATTATCATTTACAC
>NW_027195235.1:147500-160000 GCF_038502225.1 Cherax quadricarinatus
CCAGAACATCGCTACATCTGAGATCATTTATTCCCAGGATGACTCGAGTATGGAACATGTTCGTACACCATAATGATATCAACAAAATGAAGTTAGTTGATCAAATGATATTGCTGGCCCACAGATGACTCACAGCTGGTCCACAGATGGCTCACA
Organism: Cherax quadricarinatus; assembly: GCF_038502225.1. Taxonomy (NCBI): domain Eukaryota; kingdom Metazoa; phylum Arthropoda; class Malacostraca; order Decapoda; family Parastacidae; genus Cherax; species Cherax quadricarinatus. Next base: position 147,657 of record NW_027195235.1, read on the forward strand.
GCTGGCCCACAGATGACTCCAAGTTCATCCTGTTCCATACTTGTAAGTCTTCTAACAATAAAAACTTTTAAATAAGCTGATGTAAGTAACAGTTCCTAGCTTGTAAATAAAGTTAGGACCCTTCACCTAACCTTGTGTCAGAGAGAGAGAGAGAGAGCTAGGTCCCCCGCGTTGTTACAGATGTCATAGGAGTATGTTGCAATTGATACTAAGTCTGTGTTGCTGTGGGAGTCAGCAGGGGTGTGTGTGTGTGTGTGTGTGTGTGTGTGTGTGTGTGTGTGTGTGTGTGTGTGTGTGTGTGTGTGTGTGTGTGTGTGTGTGTGTGTGTTGAGGGAGGGGATTGCTAAAGGGGTGCTAAGGGAAAAGGGGGAATGAATGTGTTAAGGGTTATTGGAGATTCTGGCGGATGTCTTGGCTTAAATAGCAACGCTCATCTTGCCATATAGAACAAGTTGGTTAATTATTATTATTATTATTATTATTATTATTATTATTATTATTATTATTATTATTATTATTATTATAGATCACACAAACTCTCTCCTTACTTTCTCTAACCTTAAATTATTCCCACAATTTAAGATATATATTCATTATATATATATATAACATATATATATATATATATATATATATATATATATATATATATATATATATATATATATATATATATATATATATATATATATATATATATATATATATATATATATATATATATATATATATTCATTTTTATATTATTAGATTAAATCTAGTTGTACTATAGGTCATTCTAGCTCAAAACATAGACTCCACAAAAGTCATTATATTAGACCTTAGTGCAATTACAAGTGAGAGTCTTGTTCTATTTTAAATTTGTATTTTTATATTACTAGTTTATACCTAGTTGTACTTTAGTTCATTCCAGCACAACACACAGACAACATCAACTTCATTATGTGTAGTAGTGACTATACTCTATATGACCAAAATACTCTAGCTATATACTTGTCCAAACTTCCCACCACTACAGATATCAGTACTAGAACTCAACACACAACTCAGGATATAAATAACCATAATTTAAAGCTAGAAGATGATTGATCACGTTGACCCTGATCTAAACCTCCATAATCTGACACCCAATCATAACCTATTGGAAAGTAACTGCCTTTATTACACAGCATCACAAGCCAGCACTATCCTAAACAATGCTAAAAGTCTATCAGTACTTAACTACAACATCAGGTCCTTAAGCAAACACTATGATGACCTCCTGGCACTCCTTGAATCACTAAAGACACCCTTCTCCTGCATTATTCTTACTGAGACCTGGCTTAAGCAGGACACAATAGATATCTACCCTCTACCAGGATACACAGCAATTCACAACTGCAGACCAAACCAAGTTGGGGGTGGTATTGCAATCTATTACTCTAACCAATTATCTTGTATTAGCACCACTTGCTTTAGTGATGAATATGGGGAATACATTTTTGCTAATTTTACTGTAAAAAACCTTAAGACGCCTATAACAATCGGTGCCATTTACCGGATACCTCACACAAACATCCCAAATTTCAGTGAGAAATTAAAGTCACTAATAACAAACAGACAAATGAATAAGCACCATAATGTGCAACCATAATAGACCACATATGGACCAATACAAAGCAGGTGAAATCGCAGATCTAGAGAGTGTACAGAGATCCTTTACTGCACGTATAAGTTCTGTCAAGCACCTTAACTACTGGGAACGCTTGAAAGCACTTGACTTGTACTCGTTGGAACGCAGGAGGGAGAGATATATCATAATCTACACTTGGAAAATCTTGGAAGGAATGGTCCCAAATCTGCACACACAAATCACTCCCTACGAAAGTAAAAGACTGGGCAGGCGATGCAAAATGCCGCCAATAAAAAGTAGGGGCGCCATTGGTACACTAAGAGAAAACACCATAAGTGTCCGGGGCCCAAAACTGTTCAACAGCCTCCCATCAAGCATTAGGGTAATTGCCAATAAACCCCTGGCTGCCTTCAAGAGAGAGCTGGACAGATACCTAAAGTCAGTGCCGGATCAGCCGGGCTGTGGCTCGTACGTCGGACTGCGTGCGGCCAGCAGTAACAGCCTAGTTGATCAGGCCCTGATCCATCGGGAGGCCTGGTCGTGGACCGGGCCGCGGGGGCGTTGATCCCCGGAATAACCTCCAGGTAACCTCCAGGTTCTCTTAGCTGGAGACTTCAACATCAACCTTGGCTTACTAGATGATCAGCCTGTAACTGATTTCATCAACAATATGAACAACACACTTCTCATACCAACAATAACTAAACCAACCAGGCTCACTGAGACAAGTGCAACCATAATAGACCACATATGGACCAATATACTAGCCCCCCTTAAATCAGGGATAATCACAGATAGCACTACAGATCACTACCCTACCTTCCTCCTGACAAACATTAATAAACCACCACTTGAATACAACAAAGTCTCATTTAGACTCCTTGACGAGGCCTCAATAAGGAAGTTCACAACTGACCTAGAGATTGTTGACTGGCCTACAGAATTCTCCAAGGCCAATGGTATTGATGACTGGACAGACATTTTTCTTAACAAATTACTTAGACTATACAACAAACATTGTCCTATAAAAACGAAACAGATCACAAACAAACGGCTTGGTTGCCCATGGCTAACCAGCACCATTCTGAAATCCATTGACAAGAAACACCAATATGAAAAGCAATATAGACAGGGCTTAATACACAAAGATATTCTTAAACACTATTCATCAGTTCTCACCAAAGTAATAAAGAAAGCCAAACAACTATACTACTCCAGTAGATTCACAGACACTAGAGGAGATATTAAAAAGACCTGGAAAACACTCTCTCAGATTCTAGGGACCCACAAACTGAAAAAAAACAAGAATATTGTCCTAACTAAACCTAATGAAACACCACTACATCCCACTGACACAGCTAACAAAATAAACGACTTCTCAATCATAGGATCTAATCTCGCCAATAAAATCCCACATACTAATGCCCATGCCGGGGACTACCTAGATGGGAATTTCCCAAATTCCTTCTATCTTGCACCAACTGAGCCCTCGGAAGTCACCGAGATTATAAAGTCACTTAAAAACAACTCAGGGAATCTGTCTAATGTCCCACCATTACTGTACAAGCGAGCGGCCCATATCCTTTCGCATGCTATTTCATTACTTTTTAACAAGTCACTAGAAACTAGCACCTTCCCGAAACTACTCAAGATGGCAAGGGTTACATCAATACATAAAGGTGGTGACCCTACAGACTTAAACAACTATAGGACAATATCAAACTTACCATTGCTATCCAAAATCTTTGAGAAACTCGTGCACAGGAGACTGTATTCATTTATAACGGCTCAAAACATACTCAACCCCTGCCAATTTGGATTTAGGAAAAATAAAAGCACTAACGATGCAATCATAAAAATGCTAGATCTGCTTTACACAGCATTGGAAAATAAGGAATATCCACTAGGAATTTTTATTGACCTAAGAAAAGCTTTTGACACAGTAGACCACGGCATCCTACTCCACAAACTTGCCCATTACGGTATAAGAGGCCATGCGCTTGCTTATTTCAAATCTTACCTTACTAATAGGTATCAGTATGTTACCATTAAAGACACAGCATCAACAACACGGCCACTTGATACTGGAGTTCCGCAGGGAAGTGTCCTTGGTCCCCTGCTCTTCCTCATATACATCAATGATCTTCCAAACGTATCCCAACACCTGAAACCCATTCTCTTTGCTGACGACACGACTTATGTCATCTCTCACCATAATCTTGCCACCCTCAACACCATTGTTAACGAGGAGCTGATCAAAATATCGACTTGGATGACAGCCAATAAACTTACGCTTAACACTGACAAAACCTACTATATTATGTTTGGTAGCAGAGCAGGAGATGCACAAATTAACATTAAGATCGACAACACTCTAATTACCAGACATAATGAGGGCAAATTCCTAGGCCTATACCTTGACAACAACCTGAATTTCAGCACCCATATCCAACACATAACCAAAAAAGTATCCAAAACAGTTGGGATCCTCTCCAAGATACGATACTACGTGTCGCAAAATGCCCTTCTCACACTATACCACTCACTTATTTATCCATACCTCACCTAGGCTATTTGTGCTTGGGGATCAACTGCAGCAACACACCTAAAGCCAATAATAACCCAACAAAAAGCTGCAGTAAAAATAATCACTAAATCCCACCCCTGGCAACACCCCCCCCCCACTCTTCATAGATCTAAACTTACTCCCTGTTCAGTACATCCACACTTACTACTGTGCAATCTACATCTACAGGACCTTAAACTCCAATATCAACCTTGACCTAAAACGCTTTCTTGATAGTTGTGACAGAACCCACAGGCATAACACCAGACACAAACATCTCTACGACATTCCCCATGTCCGACTAAACCTTTACAAAAATTCAATGTATGTCAAAGGCCCTAAAATCTGGAACACCCTACCTGAGAACTCTAGAACTGCAGACACATTCATCACCTTCAAAACTACCATTAGAAAACATCTTATCTCCCTGATAAACCCCGTCAACTAACTACACGAATACCACCTGGTGGTTCACACTTACACTCACTCACCCATTTGACCATAAACAGAAATATTAATCTCAATCTTAAAATAATGAATCCTGTGATACTCCAATACTGAAACTATGTACTGTGCCAAAACAAAAGCATTCACATTGCTAAACTCACAAACTAGTATTTAGTCACTTACCCATAATACCAACTTACCTCATAATTTGTAATATTTTAAAATAAAGAATTAAACTAAGTCTGCCCGAAATGCCTAGCCATGCTAGGTGTTCTAGTGGTACACTCTGTAATGCCTAGCCATGCTAGGTGTTCTAGTGGTACACTCTGTAATACCTAGCCATGCTAGGTGCTCTAGTGGTACACTCTGTAATGCATAGCCATGCTAGGTGTTCTAGTGGTACACTCTGTAATACCTAGCCATGCTAGGTGTTCTAGTGGTACACTCTGTAATGCCTAGCCATGCTAGGTGTTGTAGTGGTACACTCTGTAATACCTAGCCATGCTAGGTGTTGTAGTGGTACACTCTGTAATACCTAGCCATGCTAGGCGTTCTAGTGGTACACTCTGTAATACCTAGCCATGCTAGGCGTTCTAGTGGTACACTCTGTAATACCTAGCCATGCTAGGTGTTCTAGTGGTACACTCTGTAATGCCTAGCCATGCTAGGTGTTCTAGTGGTACACTCTGTAATGCCTAGCCATGCTAGGTGTTCTAGTGGTACACTCTGTAATGCCTAGCCATGCTAGGTGTTCTAGTGGTACACTCTGTAATACCTAGCCATGCTAGGTGTTCTAGTGGTACACTGTGTAATACCTAGCCATGCTAGGCGTTCTAGTGGTACACTCTGTAATACCTAGCCATGCTAGGTGTTCTAGTGGTACACTCTGTAATGCCTAGCCATGCTAGGTGTTCTAGTGGTACACTCTGTAATGCCTAGCCATGCTAGGTGTTCTAGTGGTACACTCTGTAATACCTAGCCATGCTAGGTGTTCTAGTGGTACACTCTGTAATACCTAGCCATGCTAGGTGTTCTAGTGGTACACTCTGTAATACCTAGCCATGCTAGGTGTTCTAGTGGTACACTCTGTAACACCTAGCCATGCTAGGTGTTCTAGTGGTACACTCTGTAATGCCTAGCCATGCTAGGTGTTCTAGTGGTACACTCTGTAATGCCTAGCCATGCTAGGTGTTCTAGTGGTACACTCTGTAATGCCTAGCCATGCTAGGTGTTCTAGTGGTACACTCTGTAATGCCTAGCCATGCTAGGTGCTCTAGTGGTACACTCTGTAATACCTAGCCATGCTAGGTGTTCTAGTGGTACACTCTGTAATGCCTAGCCATGCTAGGTGCTCTAGTGGTACACTCTGTAATCATTATTTAACTACATATAAACCACACAACAAAATTCTGTAAATTCAACATTGTAATCTTTATAGAGAATAAACTTTGAATTTGAATTTGAATTTGAATTACGAAGGGGAGTGAGGGGTAAGAAGAGAGACATGGTAGATGGATAGAAGGGGAAAGGAAGAGGGGGGAGAAGATAGTTGGGAAGGAGGAAGGGAGGTTACCTGGAGGTTACCTGGAGGTTATTCCGGGGATCAACGCCCCCGCGGCCCGGTCCACGACCAGGCCTCCCGATGGATCAGGGCCTGATCAACTAGGCTGTTACTGCTGGCCGCACGCAGTCCAACGTACGAGCCACAGCCCGGCTGATCCGGCACTGACTTTAGGTATCTGTCCAGCTCTCTCTTGAAGGCAGCCAGGGGTTTATTGGCAATTCCCCTAATGCTTGATGGGAGGCTGTTGAACAGTTTTGGGCCCCGGACACTTACGGTGTTTTCTCTTAGTGTACCAATGGCGCCCCTACTTTTTATTGGCGGCATTTTGCATCGCCTGCCCAGTCTTTTACTTTCGTAGGGAGTGATTTCTGTGTGCAGATTTGGGACCATTCCTTCCAAGATTTTCCAAGTGTAGATTATGATATATCTCTCCCTCCTGCGTTCCAACGAGTACAAGTCAAGTGCTTCCAAGCGTTCCCAGTAGTTAAGGTGCTTGACAGAACTTATACGTGCAGTAAAGGATCTCTGTACACTCTCTAGGGAAAAGGGGAGGAGGGTCTTAGCCACATTCTTCTCACATAAGAACATAAGAAGAACATAAGAACGAAGGAACACTGCAGAAGGCCTACTGGCCCATGCGAGGCAGGTCCAAGTCCCTACCGGCCTAAGCCAATGCACCCAACCTAGTCAGGTCAGGTCACATTGACTTAAGGGAGGAACACGGCAACCGACCTGTTAGCACAAGCTATCAGGTCCAACTCACACCCACCCACATCTACTCATGTATTTATCCAACCTATTTTTAAAGCTACACAACGTTCTGGCCTCTATAACGGTACTTGGGAGTTTGTTCCACTCATCCACAACTCTATTACCAAACCAGTACTTTCCTATATCCCTCCTGAATCTGAATTTTTCCAACTTAAAACCATTGCTGCGAGTCCTGTCTAGGCTAGATATTTTCAGCACACTATTTACATCCCCTTTATTTATTCCTGTCTTCCACTTATAAACCTCAATCATATCCCCCCTAATTCTACGTCTTTCTAGAGAGTGCAGTTTCAGGGCCCTTAGTCTATCCTCATAGGGAAGGTTTCTGATACATGGGATCATCTTTGTCATCCTCCTTTGTACATTTTCCAGAGAATTTATATCCATTCTGTAATACGGTGACCAAAACTGTGCAGCATAATCTAAATGAGGCCTAACCAAGGATGTATAGAGTTGAAGAACAACCTGAGGACTCCTATTATTTATGCTTCTTGATATGAAGCCAAGGATTCTATTAGCTTTATTGCGAACACTTATGCACTGTTGTCTTGGTTTCAGATTACTGCTAACCAGAACTCCTAAATCTTTTTCGCAATCCGTAATATTAAGATCTACATTATTTAGTTTATATGTGGCATGGTTATTGTCCTGTCCAACATTTAGAACTTTGCATTTGTCTATATTAAACTGCATCTGCCACTTCTCCGACCACTGCATCAGTCTATTCAAATCTTCCTGGAGTGCTCGAATGTCCTCGTCAGAATGAATTCGACGGCCTATTTTGGTGTCATCGGCAAACTTGCCGATGTCGCTCTTTATGCCCTCATCTATGTCGTTTATGTAGATTGTGAACAGCAGGGGGCCCAACACTGACCCCTGTGGAACACCGCTCGTGACGCTTCCCCACTCTGATTTCTCCCCATTTATGCAAACTCTCTGCTGCCTATTTGTCAACCATGCCTCTATCCAGGAAAAAATTTCTCCTCCTATTCCATGTGCTTTAATTTTCCTCAATAGTCTCTGATGTGGGACCCTGTCAAAAGCCTTACTGAAGTCCATATACACAATATCATATTCATTACCATGATCTACCTCCTCAAATACCTTAGTGAAAAAAGTTAATAAATTCGTAAGGCAGGAACGCCCCTTTGTAAAACCATGCTGAGATTCGTTGATTAATTTATGCTTTTCAAGGTGGCTACGAACTGCCTCGGCAATTATTGATTCCATAAATTTTCCCACTATGGAGGTTAGGCTTATTGGTCTATAGTTCGAAGCTAAGGACCTGTCACCTGTTTTGAAAATAGGTATCACATTTGCCATTTTCCACTTATCTGGCACCATGCCAGTTTGTAGTGATATGTTGAAAAGATTAGCCAAAGGTGTGCTAAGCTCCTCTTTACATTCCTTTAGAACCCTTGCATACAGTTCATCAGGGCCTGGGGATTTGTTAGGTTTTAATTTATCTATTTGCCTAAGGACCATGTCACTTGTGACCCTAATAGTGCACAGTTTATTATCGTCCTGTTCTACATAATTTATCATTACTGGAATATCGCTGGTATCCTCCTGTGTAAAAACTCACCGGTCATCAACTTCTACAGATGGATAGGTAAGTTGATGAGTGACATCGTAGCCGGCTAGGATGACCCCCCATTACAGTGTACCCCAGCTAGCAGGAACCCCCATTACAGTGTACCCCAGCTAGCAGGAACCCCCATTACAGTGTACCCCAGCTAGCAGGAACCCCCATTACAGTGTACCCCAGCTAGCAGGAACCCCCATTACAGTGTACCCCAGCTAGCAGGAACCCCCATTACAGTGTACCCCAGCTAGCAGGACCCCCATTACAGTGTACCCCAGCTAGCAGGAACCCCCATTACAGTGTACCCCAGCTAGCAGGAACCCCCATTACAGTGTACCCCAGCTAGCAGGAACCCCCATTACAGTGTACCCCAGCTAGCAGGACGCTCATTACAGTGTACCCCAGCTAGCAGGACCCCCATTACAGTGTATCCCAGCTAGCAGGAACCCCCATTACAGTGTACCCCAGCTAGCAGGAACCCCCATTACAGTGTACCCAGCTAGCAGGACCCCCATTACAGTGTACCTCAGCTAGCAGGAACCCCCATTACAGTGTACCCCAGCTAGCAGGACCCCCATTACAGTGTACCCCAGCTAGCAGGACGCTCATTACAGTGTACCCCAGCTAGCAGGAACCCCCATTACAGTGTACCCCAGCTAGCAGGAACCCCCATTACAGTGTACCCCAGCTAGCAGGAACCCCCATTACAGTGTACCCCAGCTAGCAGGAACCCCCATTACAGTGTACCCCAGCTAGCAGGACCCCCATTACAGTGTACCCCAGCTAGCAGGACGCTCATTACAGTGTACCCCAGCTAGCAGGACCCCTATTACAGTGTACCCCAGCTAGCAGGACGCTCATTACAGTATACCCCAACTAGAAAGACCCCATTACAATTTACCCCAGCTAGCAGGACGCTCATTACAGTATACCCCAACTAGAAAGACCCCATTACAGTTTACCCCAGCTAGCAGGATCCCCATTACAGGAATAATAAAGGGTCATTGTCTACAAGGTCAATGTCTACAAAGTCAGTTTCTACAAGATCAATGTCTACAAGATCAATGTCTACAAGGTCAATGTCTACAAGGTCAATGTCTACAAGGTCAATGTCTACAAGGTCAATGCCTACAAGGTCAATGTCTACAAGGTCAGTGTCTACAAGGTCAATGTCTACAAGGTCAATGTCTACAAGGTCAGTGTCTACAAGGTCAATGTCTACAAGATCAATGCCTACAAGGTCAATGTCTACAAGGTCAGTGTCTACAAGGTCAATGTCTACAAGGTCAATGTCTACAAGGTCAATGCCTACAAGGTCAGTGTTTACAAGATCAATGCCTACAAGGTCAATTTCTACAAGGTCAATGTCTACAAGGTCAATGTCTACAAGGTCAATGTCTACAAGATCAATGCCTACAAGGTCAGTTTCTACAAGGTCAATGTCTACAAGGTCAATGTCTACATGATCAATGCCTACAAGGTCAGTTTCTACAAGGTCAATGTCTACAAGGTCAATGTCTACAAGGTCAGTGTCTACAAGGTCAATTTCTACAAGGTCACTGTCTACAAAGTCAGTTTCTACAAGGCCATAGTGAAGAGCTCTGTTCCACAAGGCACAGTACTCGCCCCCATCTTATTCCTTATCCTCATATCAGACATAAACAGAGATATACACCACAGCACCGTATCATCCTTTGCGGATGATACTAGGATCTGCATGAGGCTGTCATCTGCTGAGGACGCGGTTAACCTCCAAGAAGATATAAACAAAGTTTTCCAGTGGGCAACGGTAAACAATATGATGTTCAATGAGGACAAATTCCAACTACTCCGTTATGGAAAACTGGAGGAGATAATAACTAGAACAGAGTATACTACTGACTCCGGCCATACAATAGAGCGGAAAAATAATGTAAGGGACCTGGGAGTAGTAATGTCCGAGGATCTCACTTTCAAGGATCACAACAGTGCCACGATCGCACGTGCAAAGAAAATGATAGGATGGATAATGAGAACTTTCAAAACGAGAGATGCCAAGCCCATGATGATCCTTTTCAAATCACTTGTTCTCTCTAGACTGGAATACTGCTGTACATTAACATCTCCATACAAAGCAGGTGAAATCGCAGATCTAGAGAGTGTACAGAGATCCTTTACTGCACGTATAAGTTCTGTCGAGCACCTTAACTACTGGGAACGCTTGGAAGCACTTGACTTGTACTCGTTGGAACGCAGGAGGGAGAGATATATCATAATCTACACTTGGAAAATCTTGGAAGGAATGGTCCCAAATCTGCACACAGAAATCACTCCCTACGAAAGTAAAAGACTGGCAGGCGATGCAAAATGCCGCCAATAAAAAGTAGGGGCGCCATTGGTACACTAAGAGAAAACACCATAAGTGTCCGGGGCCCAAAACTGTTCAACAGCCTCCCATCAAGCATTAGGGGAATTGCCAATAAACCCCTGGCTGCCTTCAAGAGAGAGCTGGACAGATACCTAAAGTCAGTGCCGGATCAGCCGGGCTGTGGCTCGTACGTCGGACTGCGTGCGGCCAGCAGTAACAGCCTGGTTGATCAGGCCCTGATCCATCGGGAGGCCTGGTCGTGGACCGGGCCGCGGGGGCGTTGATCCCCGGAATAACCTCCAGGTAACCTCCAGGTAACAAAGTCAGTTTCTACAAGGTCAATGTCTACAAGATCAATGCCTACAAGGTCAATGTCTACAGGTTATTTACACTGTACATTAGAGACAAATTTGTAAATCCCAAGACTCAATGTCAGCTCCGGAGAGAACCTGAGCACCTATAAGAATTAACTCAGTAACTAAATAACTAAGCAACTAAGTAACTAAGTAACTAAGTAACTAAGTTTATTCATATACAAGTACCCATAAATACAGTTACATTAATTATCATAAATAGTAACGTATATGTAAATTACCCACTTGGACAACCCAGGAAAGTCAAAGTGACATATATCCGTTGGGTAAGATTAGAGGATGTACTGTGGGGTGCCTGATATCCTGCTGAAGTGCCTCGCGGTACTCCTGAAGGATCCTGAAGGATTTTTGGAGTATCCTGCGGCCTGACTTCACTCTTAATATCACGTATTACGTAGGACAATAATAAAGATGGAAGGGGTGTTGGTGTAGGTTTGAGGAGCTACAGAGGATTCTTGGAAGGCTAGGGGTAAGGGGAGAGGGAAAGGGGGGTAAGGGAAGAGGGAAAGGGGGGGAAAGTGTGTCGCTGGAGGAGGAGGTGACTCACCCTAAGGGTGACCCGGTTACACCCTTGGGGTAACCTACGGCTACACCCTGGGTTATAATTCTCTGGGCCGCCCCTATTCGATGTCACCATCAGCCGACTGCGACCTCCTGAGGTGTCTGACCCGCAGCCATGGGTCATTACCTAACCTCCCCAACCCTCTCCCCCCGGCCTGTTACCTCCCAAAATCACCTTCACCCTCTTCCCACCGTCACCCATTCCCCTCTCTACCCCTACCACTAACACATCTCTCCCTCTCAAATCATCATCTATCTTCTTAAAAACCTTTTTTCCCCCTTCCCTAAGTAACCCTCCCCTTCTAAGTAACCCTCCCCTTCTAAGTAACCCTCCCCTTCTAAGTAACCCTCCCCTTCTAAGTAACCCTCCCCTTCTAAGTAACCCTCCCCTTCTAAGTAACCCTCCCCTTCTAAGTAACCCTCCCTTTCTGAGTAACCCTCCCCTTCTAACTAACCCTCCCCTTCTAAGTAACTCTCTCCTTCTAAGTAACCCTCCCCTTCTAAGTAACCCTCCCCT
>NW_027195235.1:165000-172500 GCF_038502225.1 Cherax quadricarinatus
CTCCCTCCATCAACTCCCCTCGCCCTCCATCAACTCCCCTCTCCCTCCATCAACTCCCCTCGCCCACCATCAACTCCCTGTCCTCCATCAACTCCCCTCGCCCTCCATCAACTCCCCTCTCCCTCCATCAACTCCCCTCTCCCTCCATCAACTCCCCTCGCCCTCCATCAACTCCCCTCTCCCTCCATCAACTCCCCTCTCCCTCCATCAACTCCCCTCGCCCTCCATCAACTCCCCTCTCCCTCCATCAACTCCCCTCTCCCTCCATCAACTCCCCTCTCCCTCCATCAACTCCCCTCGCCCTCCATCAACTCCCCTCTCCCTCCATCAACTCCCCTCGCCCACCATCAACTCCCCTGTCCCTCCATCAACTCCCCTCGCCCTCCATCAACTCCCCTCTCCCTCCATCAACTCCCCTCTCCCTCCATCAACTCCCCTCGCCCTCCATCAACTCCCCTCTCCCTCCATCAACTCCCCTCGCCCTCCATCAACTCCCCTCTCTCCATCAACTCCCCTGCCCTCCATCAACTCCCCTCTCCCTCCATCAACTCCCCTCGCCCTCCATCAACTCCCCTCTCCCTCCATCAACTCCCTCGCCCACCATCAACTCCTCTGTCCCTCCATCAACTCCCTCGCCTCCATCAACTCCCCTCTCCCTCCATCAACCCTCTCCCTCCATCAACTCCCCTCTCCTCCAATCTCCCCTCTCCCTCCATCAACTCCCCTCGCCCTCCATCAACTCCCCTCTCCCTCCATCAACTCCCCTCTCCCTCCATCAACTCCCCTCGCCCTCCAGCAACTCCCCTCTCCCTCCATATTCTCCCCTCTCCCTCCATCAACTCTCCTCGCCCTCCATCAACTCTCCTCTCCCTCCATCAACTCCCTTCTCCCTCCATCAACTCCCCTCGCCCTCCATCAACTCCCCTCTCCCTCCATCAACTCCCCTCGCCCTCCATCAACTCCCCTCTCCCTCCATCAACTCCCCTCTCCCTCCATCAACTCCCCTCTCCCTCCACCAACTCCCCTCGCCCTCCATCAACTCCCCTCGCTCTCCATCAACTCCTCTCTCACTCCATCAACTCCCCTCTCCTCCATCAACTCCCCTCTCCCTCCATCAACTCCCCTCTCCCTCCACCAACTCCCCTCGCCCTCCATCAACTCCCCTCGCCCTCCATCAACTCCCTCTCCCTCCATCAATCCCCTCCCCTCCCTACATCAACTCCCCCTCTCCCTCCATCAACTCCCCTCTCCTCCATCAACTCCCCTCTCCCTCCATCAACTCCCCTCTCCTCCACCAACTCCCCTCGCCCTCCATCAACTCCCCTCGCCCTCCATCAACTCCCCTCCCCTCCCTCCATCAACTCCCCCTCTCCCTCCATCAACTCCCCTCTCCTCCAACCTCCCCTCCCCGCCCCTCCATCAATCCCCCTCGCCCTCCATCAACTCCTCCCTCCCTCCATCAACTCCCCTCTCCTCCATCAATCCCCTCCCCTCCCTCCATCAACTCCCCTCTCCCTCCATCAACTCCCCTCTCCCTCCATCAACTCCCCTCTCCCTCCATCAACTCCCCTCTCCCTCCATCAACTCCCGTAATTTGTTTCACGTACGGCTGGTCAGTTTATTTAACTAATAAGTATATTATAACACAGTACGTTGAAAAATGCACGTTACTGGTGACGCTAAACCCCAGAGAGGGGAAACTGGGGAGGGGGAGACTGGGGAGGGGGAGACTGGGGAGGGGGAGACTGGGGGAGGGGGAGGCTGGGGAGGGGGGTGACTGGAGAGGGCGAGACTGTGGAGGGGGAGACTGGGGAAGCGGAGACTGGGGAGGGGGGTGACTGGGGAGGGGGAGACTAGGGGAGCTGGTGACTGGGTAGGGGGTGACTGGGTAAGGGGTGACTGGGGAGGGGGAGGGGGAATGGGGAGGGGGAGACTGGGAGGGGGTGACTGGGGAGGGGGAGACTGGGGAGGGGCAGAGTGGGGAAGGGGAGACTGGGGAGGGGGTGACTGGGGTGGGGGAGACTGGGGAGGGGGAGACTGGGGAGGGGGGTGACTGGGGAGGGGGGTGATCAGGGGGAGGGAGGAGGACTGGGGAGGGGGAGACTGGGGATGGGGGAGACTGGGGAGGGGGTGACTGGGGAGGGAGGTGACTGGGTGGGGAGGGGGAGACTGGGGGAGGGGGAGACTGGGGAGGGGGAGACTGGGGAGGGGTGACTGGGGAGGGGGTGACTGGGGAGGGCGAGACTGGGGAGGGGGAGACTGGGGAGGGGGTGACTGGGGAGGGGGGTGACTGGGGACGGGGAGACTGGGAGGGGGTGAGTGGGGCGGGGGTGACTGGGGAGGGGGTGACTGGGGAGGGGGTGACTGGGTAGGGGGTGTGTGGGTAGGGGGGTGACTGGGTAGGGGGTGACTAGGGGGAGACTGGGGAGGGGGAGACTGGGGAGGGGGAGGGGAGACTGGGGAGGGGGTGACTGGGGAGGGGGTGACTAGGGGAGGGGGAGACTGGGGAGGGGGTGACTGGGGGAGGGGGTGACTGGGGAGGGGGTGACTGGGGAGGGGGTGACTGGGCAGGGGGTGACTGGGCAGGGGGGGTGAATGGGTAGGGGGTGACTGGGTAGGTGGGTGACTGGGGAGGGGGAGACTGGGGAGGGGGAGACTGGGTAGGGGGGTGACTGGGGAGGGGGTGACTGGGGAGGGGGAGACTGGGTAGGGGGTGACTGGGGAGGGGGAGACTGGGGAGGGGGGTGACTGGGGAGGGGGAGACTGGGGAGGGGGAAACTGGGGAGGGGGAGACTTGGGAGGGGGGAAACTGGGGAGGGGGTGACTGGGGAGGGGGAAACTGGGGAGGGGGAAACCAGGGAAAAGGGGAAGATAGGATGGAATGACTTACGAAACTAAGGGAGAGAGACAGAGAGAGAGAGAGAGAGAGAGAGAGAGAGAGAGAGAGAGAGAGAGAGAGAGAGAGAGACAGAGACAGAGACAGAGAGACAGAGACAGAGACCAGCTATAGTTTTCCCCACCAAACACTGTTTTTCCCCTCCCTCCCCCTAACATGTATTGATCGGCAGGGTAGAAACTCCCCTAGACTCTCCCTACCGTGTTGATGCTTAGCTTTGATCCGAGGAAGAAGAGAGGCCAGCTCCAGTTCCTTGGAAGAAGATATATATGTATATATTGTTAACTTATTTATTATTACAGTTATTAACTTAGTTAAGTTAAAATCTGCTTATTTTAAGTTAAAATCTGCTTATTTTAGGTTAAGATCTGCTTATTTTAAGTTAAAATCTGCTTATTTTAAGTTAAAATCTGCTTATTTTAAGTTAAAATCTGCTTATTTTAAGTTAAAATCTGCTTATTTTAAGTTAAAATCTGCTTATTTTAAGTTAAAATCTGCTTATTTTAAGTTAAAATCTGCTTATTTTAAGTTAAAATCTGCTTATTTTAAGATAAAATCTGCTTATTTTAAGTTAAAATCTGCGTATTTCAAGATAAAAATCTGCTAAATTTTAACATAAATCTGCTTATTTTAAATCAGAATCTGTTTATTCGGTACAACACTAACCCACATTCGTTTTACTAGACTTAAAGACAATAAATGGAGAGAGAGAGAGAGAGAGAGAGAGAGAGAGACAGAGACAGAGAGAGAGAGACAGAGAGAGAGAGAGAGAGAGAGAGAGAGAGAGAGAGAGAGAGAGATACTTCCTCAGGTTTATCTCAGTCGTTCGTAATAAGGTGTTCGTTACGTACCACCAACGTACACCGTTCTCGGCAGCAGCCAATAAGAACCTCCCGTCGACGATAGTTGTGTCGGAGACAATAGATATGTACTCAGAGAGTGATCAAAGGTGCACTCTCCTGACACCTGTCCTCCCACAAGAGCCATTAAGAGCGGTGCCAGGCACTCACAAGAGCAAAACAGTGTGGCACTAATTCTCTCTCTCTCTCTTCCTTCTCTGTCTCTCTGTGTTTGTCTGTTTGTCTCTCTCTCTTTATATATATATATATATATATATATATATATATATATATATATATATATATATATATATATATATATATATATATATATATATATATTCTTATACATTTAAAGATATATTTTTAATTTATGTTAATGTAAAAATTAATAATTTTGTACCAAAAGAACATTAGAAAACTTACCTAACCTTGTTACAACACGCGCAATTTAATTTAGCTTAATCCAGCTAAATATATTTTAGATAAGTTTACAATAATTTAATAATAAACAAACACAATGAAATATTTTTTTTTCGTTAAGTTCAGAACTATTTTTGGGAAATTACTGCATACACAAATTTTCGCTTACCTTATTCGACAAGAAGAGCGTTACTATTTAAGCCAAAATCGCAAGTTCTACCTACATTTCTCTCGCATCAACGCGCAGGAAGCTTACGAACGAGACGCTTCGTCACGCACAACGCATCACTGCGTCCCCACTTGCGATGCTCGCAGAGAATCGTAGAGAGGAAGAAGAGAGAGGCTGAGAAGGGAGGCTGTCAGGGTTGTTACGTGGATACTTTTTCTTTTGAAGTTGCTACAAGACGCTGGCGTAACATGCGCGGCAGATTATTGAAAATTCTGCCATTTGAGGGAAGAACACAAGAACGTAAGCAAGAAGGAGCACTGTGGCAGGCCTACTGGACCATGTTAGGCAGGTCCAAGTCACCTACTGGCCCATACTAGGCAGGTCCAAATCTCCTACTGGTCTAAGCTAGAAATATTCGACCTCATTTCTCTACTAAATTTCCCGGTGTTTCTCAGTGCACACAACACTTTATGTGTGATCTTCAACGCTGTCAGATGTACCCTGATTCCGAGGCGCTGATAGATTTATGGTAGCTTAGAAATAGTGAGAGAAAAGAGAGAGAGAGAGAGAGTGTGTGTGTGTATTCACCTATTTGTACTCAATTATTTGTGGTTTTAGGGGTCGATTCAAGGCTCCTGGTCCCGCCTCTAGATTCACCCTCTCCCTAGTCCAAGAGCTTTATCATGTGTGTGTGCGTCTGGGACGTGGTCCAGTTGGACCCAGTCATGGTGTTGGTCCATCAGTGGAGCCTGACAGCTTACTGCTGCTGACTTACTGATAAACTCCCTCTCCTCTCTCTCCCTCTCTCTCTCTCTCTCTCTCTCTCTCTCTCTCTCTCTCTCTCTTTCCACCCTATCATATTTTAAACCCACAAATATTAGGAAAACTTCCTTATATTTCTCCAACTATTGCTCACTTATATCTTACTCTTCCTAATACCTAATTACTGCTCTGTAATCCTGCTCTCTCTCTTACTCTTAATTCTTTCAATAATAACTCTACCATATACTTTACTTGGTATACTCATCAGGGATATTAGTCCACTGGTGTGGGTCGCATCCTGGGGACAAAACGTAATTTGCCAGAAATGCTCAGCATAACAAGCGGCTTTCTATACAGCAGTATGTCACTGATGTCAGCTATGGTCTGTATAAGTTGTATCATGTACTGGTACAAGTAAAGATTATTATTATTATTATTATTATTATTATTATTATTATTATTATTATTATTATTATTATTATTATTATTATTATTATTATTATTATTATTATTATTATTATTATTATTATTATTATTATTATTATTATTATTATTATTATTATTATAATTATTATTATTATCATTATTATTATTATTATTATTATTATTATTATTATTATTATTATTATTATTATTATTATTATTATTATTATTATTATTATTATTATTATTATTATTATTATTATGATGATGATGATGATGATGATGATGATGATCCCCTTATAATTCTTATAATTCTTACACTGTCTTTTAATCCCTTTTCCCGTACACAAAGGAATTGTGTATGCTGTCTGTCAGTCCCTAGATACCGTCCCTCCTTTTTTATACATATATTTTAAACGAGGTGCCAACCATTCCAAAACTATATCCCCGGCTGCTTTTAACATTTCATTCTTGATTCCATCTATCTCAGCTGCTTTACCCCCTTTCATTCTAAACACAGCCTCACGCACATCCCAACACTCACATCTGGCTTTTCCTCACTCCTAAAAGGTGTTATACCTCCCTGTTCAATGCATGAAATCACTGCTTCTTTTCTCTCTCTCTGTATCTCTCTCTACATCAACTTCAACAATTTCTCTAAATATTCCCTCTGCCTTCAACCTACTCATCTACTAACTCTCCCCTTTTGTTTTTAGGCGTTAAATCTATTTGTTAAAATGATATTGTCTGTTGACTTTAAAGAGGAGACACCCTTAAAGAAAACGGGAGGCAGGTAAAGAGAGAGAGTGCGAGAGAAAGAAATAGCTTTATCAGAGAGTATGAGACAATTCTACTGAGCTCTCTTCCCCTCTCTCTCTCTCTCTCTCTCTCTCTCTCTCTCTCTCTCTCTCTCCCTCTCTTTCTTTCTATGCCTGGTTCCTTTGTCGGTTCGGTCAAACACTGAGAAGATGTGAAATGCTTGCTGTTAACTAAGCCAGGTGTGTGTATATAAGCCCACCTGGCTTACCAGTTATGGTGGTGGATCTAGGACACCTGTGGTGGGTTACCAGTTGTGGTGGTGGATCTAGGACACCTGTGGTGGGTTACCATTTGTGGTGGTGGATCTAGGACACCTGTGGTGGGTTACCAGTTGTGGTGGTGGATCTAGGACACCTGTGGTGGGTTACCAGTTGTGGTGGTGGATCTAGGACACCTATGGTGGGTTACCAGTTATGGTGGTGGATCTAGGACACCTGTGGTGGGTTACCAGTTTTGGTGGTGGATCTAGGACACCTGTGGTGGGTTACCAGTTGTGGTGGTGGATCTAGGACACCTGTGGTGGGTTACCAGTTGTGGTGGTGGATCTAGGACACCTGTGGTGGCTTACCAGTTATGG
Source organism: Cherax quadricarinatus (assembly GCF_038502225.1). Classification (NCBI taxonomy): domain Eukaryota; kingdom Metazoa; phylum Arthropoda; class Malacostraca; order Decapoda; family Parastacidae; genus Cherax; species Cherax quadricarinatus. The sequence goes on from NW_027195235.1 coordinate 171,909, forward strand.
TGGTGGATCTAGGACACCTGTGGTGGGTTACCAGTTGTGGTGGTGGATCTAGGACACCTGTGATGGGTTACCAGTTGTGGTGGTGGATCTAGGACACCTGTGGTGGGTTACCAGTTGTGGTGGTGGATCTAGGACACTTGTGGTGGGTTACCAGTTGTGGTGGTGGATCTAGGACACTTGTGGTGGGTTACCAGTTGTGGTGGTGGATCTAGGACACTTGTGGTGGGTTACGAGTTGTGGTGGTGGATCTAGGACACCTGTGGTGGGTTACCAGTTGTGGTGGTGGATCTAGGACACCTGTGGTGGGTTACCAGTTAGGTGGTGGATCTAGGACACCTGTGGTGGCTTACCAGTTGTGGTGGTGGATCTAGGACACCTGTGGTGGGTTACCAGTTATGGTGGTGGATCTAGGACACCTGTGGTGGGTTACCAGTTAAGGTGGTGGATCTAGGACACCTGTGGTGGGTTACCAGTTATGGTGGTGGATCTAGGACACCTGTGGTGGAGGGTTACCAGTTAAGGTGGTGGATCTAGGACACCTGTGGTGGAGGGTTACCAGTTATGAGTGGTGGATCTAGGACACCTGTGGTGG
>NW_027195235.1:175000-180000 GCF_038502225.1 Cherax quadricarinatus
TGTGTGTGTGTCCCCTCTTTATCCTGGTCTACCTCCCTCCAGGTGGTCTCTCCTGGTAGACTCCGTCCAGATAGACTCCCTCCTGGTAGACTCCCTCCTGGAAGAGTCCTCCAGGTAGACTCCCTCTAGGTAGACTCCGTCCAGGTAGACTCCGTCCTGCCTTAATGACCCTCGTGTAGTAGATAGACTTTAAACCCCATTAACCAACCAACCTCTCCTATTGTTTCTTGGCCCTTGTCATAACTGTTCGTGAAACTAATATTGAAACAAGTCGCTACGAGCACAAACAAAAACTTCGAGACAAGAGAAGCCAACCAAACGTGGGTAAAAAAAAATCTGAGATTCTATGCAGGAGATGGCTGCTGTCTTGATGGGGAAGCGCTAAACCCGTAGGGGAGGGGGGAATGCAATCAGAGTTGATACCAGGATATTGTTCCAGTTCCTTGGTTACAGTCAGGGTGTCAGGGGTTGACAGGTTAGGTACGCTGGACGACTGTGGTCAGATGTGTTATTACATGGTCAGGTTAAGAGTTCATATCTCTCTCTTTCTCTCTCTCTCTCCATTTCTCACATACACACTCTCTCTTTCTCTCTCTCTCTCTCTCTCTCTCTCTCTCTCTCTCTCTCTCTCTCTCTCTCTCTCTCTCTCTCTCTCTCTCTCACTCGCCGTAAACAACACTGGACAAATCCCTCAACACCATTGGCTGTCAGCAGTGGCGGTATAGACGCGGCAAACAGCTCCCTGGGGTCATGGCTGGAGACAAAAAGGAGTCGGGATCCTGTACGAGGAATACACTCCTGGAGGTCTGAAGGAGGATCCCAGCTCCTCTCAGGGGAGTTATGAGGCTGATGGAACCCTTATCTCACCCCTTCCCTCCCCAGGGGGGAGATGGCTCCGTCCGAACACTGATAGGGGAGGGGGAAGACTTTTTCAGGGGGGTCGATGATTGAGGGGGGAGGGAGTTTGATCCTCTTTTATCATTGTTGAGAAAAACTCGATCCCATTCTGGATGGTGTTTTATTTGATTTTGTTTCGTGTTTTATCATCTGTTAATAATGAAAATATATAAGAACGTAAGAAAGAGCACTGCAGAAGGCCTACTGGCCCATGCTAGGCAGGTCCAAGTCACCTACTGGCCCATGCTAGGCAGGTCCAAGTCACCTACTGGCCCATGCAAGGCAGGCCCAAGTCACCTACTGGCCCATGCTAGGCAGGTCCAAGTCATCTACTGGCCCATTCTGGGCAGGTCCAAGCCACTTACTGGCTCATGCTAGGCAGGTCCAACTCACACCCACCTACAAAAGTCACCTAATGCCATGTCATCGGAATTTAGGGATGCTTAACGGACAGGTTAGTAGACAGAGTAGACCATCTATTTTTCAATCGGGCTGTGTCTATCTGGAGGGCATTCCGGGATCAATGCCCCCCTGGCCCAGTCCTTGACCAGGCCTCCCGGTGGATCAGGGACTGATCAACCAGACTATTATCACTGGCCGCACGTAGTCGAACGTACGAACCACAGCCCGGCTGATCCGGCACTGACTTTAAATATCTGTCCAGCTCCGTCTTGAAGACAACCAAGGATCTTCCTGTAATGCCCCTTATTGGTAGGTAAGACACATAGGCAACAGTTAGGCAACTTTATTTCGAAACGTTTCGCCTACACAGTAGGCTTCTTCAGTCGAATACAGACACACGCATACACACACACGAATACACATACACACACACACACACACACGGTTTCAGGGAAGGAAAATCCTGTGTCACAAACCTACTAGAGTTTTATGACAAGGTGACAGAAGTAAGACAAGAGAGAGAGGGGTGGATCGACTGCATATTTTTGGACTGCAAGAAGGCCTTCGACACAGTTCCTCACAAGAGGTTACTGCAAAAGCTAGAGGATCAGGCACACATAACAGGAAAGGCACTGCAATGGATCAGAGAATATCTGACAGGGAGGCAACAACGAGTCATGGTACGCGACGAGGTGTCAGAGTGGGCGCTTGTGACAAGCAGGGTTCCACAGGGGTCAGTCCTAGGACCTGTGCTGTTCTTGGTATATGTGAACGACATAACGGAAGAGATAGACTCAGAAGTGTCCTTGTTTGCAGATGATGTGAAGTTAATGAGAAGAATCAAATCGGACGAGGATCAGGCAGGACTACAAAGAGACCTGGACAGGCTACAAGCCTGGTCCAGCAACTGGCTCCTTGAATTTAACCCTGCCAAATGCAAAGTCATAAAGATTGGGGAAGGGCAAAGAAGACCGCAGACACAATATAGTTTAGATGGCCAAAGACTGCAAACCTCACTCAAGGAAAAAGATCTGGGGGTGAGTATAACACCGAGCATATCTCCTGAGGCGCACATCAATCAGATAACTGCTGCAGCATACGGGCGCATGGCAAACCTACGGATAGCGTTCCGATACCTCAGTAAGGATTCGTTTAAGACTCTGTACACCATCTACGTCAGGCCCATACTGGAGTATGCAGCACCAGTTTGGAATCCACACCTAGTCAAGCACGTCAAGAAATTAGAGAAAGTGCAAAGGTTTGCAACAAGACTAGTCCCAGAGCTACGGGGATTGTCCTACGAAGAAAGGTTGAGGGAAATCGGCCTGACGACACTGGAGGACAGGAGGGTCAGGGAAGACATGATAACGACATATAAAATACTGCGCGGAATAGACAAGGTGGACAAAGACGGGAAGTTCCAGAGATGGGACACAGACACAAGAGGTCACAATTGGAAGTTGAAGACTCAGATGAATCAAAGGGAGGTTAGGAAGTATTTCTTCAGTCATAGAGTAGTCAGGCCATGGAATAGCCTAGAAAGTGATGTAGTGGAGGCGGGAACCATACATAGTTTTAAGGCGAGGTATGATAAAGCTCATGGGGCAGGGAGAGAGAGGACCTAGTAGCAATCAGCGAAGAGGCGGGGCCAGGAGCTGTGAATCGACCCCTGCAACCACAAATAGGTGAGTACACACACACACACACACCACACACAACACACACCACACACAACACACACCACACACAACGCACACTACACACAACACACACCACACACACACCACACACACACACACACACACACACACACACACATACACACACACACACACACACACACCACACACACAACACACACAACACACACCACACACACACACACACACACACACACACACACACACACACACACACACACACACACACAACACACACAACACACACACACACACACACACACACACACACACACTCTCAGAACCATACAACCTATCACACCATCCCAACACACACTACAATCCATACCCACAGCCTCCACCCAACACCGAGCTATAGAATCCCACAGTATGCCACCAGGTCTCCCACCCTCACAATCCCCCCCAAACCACAGTGTTGGAAAGGAAACTGAAGGTATGGTACACAAACGCTGATGGAATAACAAATAAGTGGGAGGAGTGGCACGAAAGAGTCAAAGAAGCATCACCGGACATCATAGCTCTCACAGAAACCAAGCTTACAGGTATGATAACAGATGCCATCTTGCCAACGGGATACCAAATCCTGAGGAAAGACAGAGGGAACAGGGGGGGTGGAGGAGTGTCGTTGCTGATCAAAAATCGCTGGAATTTTGATGAGCTGGAGAGAGGAGATAGCGGAGAAGAAAGTGATTACATAGTGGGAACACTTCACTCTGGAGGTCCCAAGGTGGTAATAGCAGTGATGTATAACCCACCACAGAACAGCAGGAGGCCAAGGCAAGAGTACGACGAGAGCAATAGAGCGATGGTTGACACACTGGCTAGAGTGGCCAGAAGAGCTCATGCATGCAGGGCAAAGCTCCTGATCATGGGTGACTTTAACCACAAGGAGATCGATTGGGAGAACTTGGACCCACATGGGGGCCAAGATACATGGAGGGCTAAGATGATGGAGGTGGTACTGGAGAACTCCATGTACCAACACGTAAGGGACACTACAAGAGAGAGAGGAGAGGATGAACCAGCAAGGCTGGACTTAGTATTCACCTTCAGTAGTGCAGATATCGAGGACATCACATATGAAAGACCCCTTGGGGCCAGTGACCATGTGGTTTTAAGCTTCGAATACACAGTAGAGCTACAAGTGGAGGGAGAAGCAGGAAGGCCAGGACGAATGAAGCCAAACTACAAGAAAGGGGACTACACAGGAATGAGGAACTACCTGAACGGGGTTCAGTGGGACAGAGAACTGGCAGGGAAGCCAGTTAATGAGATGATGGAATATGTAGCAACAAAATGCAAGGAGGCTGAGGAGAGGTTTGTACCCAAGGGTAACAGGAGTAATGAAAAAGCCAGGATGAGCCCATGGTTTACCCAAAGGTGCAGGGAGGCAAAAACCAAGTGTGCTAGGGAATGGAAGAAATATAGAAGGCAAAGGACCCAGGAGAATAAGGAGAACAGTGGTAGATCCAGAAACGAATATGCACAGATAAGAAGGGAGGCCCAAAGACAATATGAAAATGACATAGCAGCGAAAGCCAAATCTGACCCGAAACTGTTGTACAGCCACATCAGGAGGAAAACAACAGTCAAGGACCAGGTAATCAGGCTAAGGAAGGAAGGAGGAGAGACAACAGGAAATGACCGTGAAGTATGTGAAGAACTCAACAAGAGATTCAAAGAAGTGTTCACAGAGGAGACAGAAGGGACTCCAGAAAGACGGAGAGGTGGGGCACACCACCAAGTGCTGGACACAGTGCACACAACCGAGGAAGAAGTGAAGAGGCTTCTGAGTGAGCTAGATACCTCAAAGGCAATGGGGCCAGATAACATCTCCCCATGGGTATTGAGAGAGGGAGCAGAGGCGCTATGTGTACCCCTAACAACAATATTCAATACATCTATCGAAACAGGGAGATTGCCTGAGGCATGGAAGACAGCAAATGTAGTCCCAATCTTTAAAAAAGGAGACAGACATGAAGCATTAAACTGCAGACCAGT
>NW_027195235.1:195000-202500 GCF_038502225.1 Cherax quadricarinatus
AACAGTAGCAGCAACAACAACAGTAGCAGCAACAACAACAGTAACAGTAACAACAACAGTAGCAGCAACAACAACAGTAGCAGCAACAACAACAGTAGCAGTAACAACAACAGTAGCAGCAACAACAACAGTAGCAGTAACAACAACAGTAGCAGTAACAACAACAGTAGCAGTAACAACAACAGTAGCAGTAACAACAACAGTAGCAGTAACAACAACAGTAGCAGTAACAACAACAGTAGCAGCAACAACAGCAGTAGCAGTAACAACAACAGTAGCAGTAACAACAGCAGTAGCAGTAACAACAACAGTAGCAGTAACAACAACAGTAGCAGTAACAACAACAGTAGCAGTAACAACAGCAGTAGCAGTAACAACAACAGTAGCAGTAACAACAACAGTAGCAGTAACAACATTACCAGTGGTCAGAACAAAAACTACAACGGGAACAGCAAATGTAGCACCAACAGGAGGAACAGGAGTAGCAACAGTAACAACAGCAACACTAACAACGGGAACGACGCAGTAACGGGAGCAACAACAGAAGTAACAACAATAGCAAAAACACGAGCGAAGGAAGTAGCCATAACAGGAGCAACAGCGGCAGCAAAGGATCTAAAAAAAACAGGAAAACAGAGGCAATAAACGGCGCTAACAGGGATAAACAGGAAGGTGTTAATTCCAGTATCATTAAACCTTATTAATTAGACCTGGTAATAATAATTTTAATTATTATTTGTAATTATTTTTAATCAGGTATCCATGTGTCACCTCAGAAATGATAATAATAATAATAATAATAATAATAATAATAATAATAATAATAATAATAATAATAACAATAATAATAATAATAATAATAATAATAATAATAATAATAATAATAATAATAATAATAGTAATAGTAATAGTAATAATAATAATAATAATAATAATAATAATAATAATAATAACAACAATAATAATAATAATTATCATCATTATTATCATTATCATCACTTATCACTAATATTTTACAACTTAGCAACTTAGTAGAAGCGTACTTGTAAAGTGTACTTAGTAAAGTGTACTTAGTAGAAGCGTACTTAGTAAAGTGTACTTAGTAAAGTGTACTTAGTAAAGTGTACTTAGTAAAGTGTACTTAGTAAAGTGTACTTACTAAAGTGTACTTAGTAAAGTGTACTTAGTAAAGTGTACTTAGTAAAGTGTACTTACTAAAGTGTACTTATTAAAGCGTACATAAAGCGTACATAGTAAAGTGTACTTAGTAAAGTGTACTTAGTAAAGTGTACTTAGTAAAGTGTACTTATTAAAGCGTTCATAGTAAAGTGTACTTAGTAAAGCGTACTTAGTTAAGTGTACTTAGAAAAGTGTACTTAGTAAAGTGTACTTAGTAAAGTGTACTTATTAAAGCGTACATAGTAAAGCGTTCTTAGTAAAGTGTACTTAGTAAAGTGTACTTAGTAAAGTGTACTTAGTAAAGTGTACTTAGTAAAGTGTACTTATTAAAGCGTACATAGTAAAGTGTACTTAGTAAATTGTACTTAGTAAAGTGTACTTAGTAAAGTGTACTTATTAAAGCGTACATAGTAAAGTGTACTTAGTAAAGTGTACTTAGTAAAGTGTACTTAGTAAAGTGTACTTATTAAAGCGTACATAGTAAAGTGTACTTAGTAAAGTGTACTTAGTAAAGTGTACTTAGTAAAGTGTACTTATTAAAGCGTACAAAGTAAAGTGTACTTAGTAAAGTGTACTTGTTAAAGCGTACATAGTAAAGTGTACTTAGTAAAGTGTACTTATTAATGCGTACATAGTAAAGTGTACTTAGTAAAGTGTACTTAGTAAAGTGTACTTAGTAAAGTGTACTTAGTAAAGTGTACTTATTAAAGCGTACATAGTAAAGTGTACTTAGTAAAGTGTACTTAGTAAAGTGTACTTAGTAAAGTGTACTTAGTAAAGTGTACTTAGTAAAGTGTACTTATTAAAGCGTACATAGTAAAGTGTACTTAGTAAAGTGTACTTAGTAAAGTGTACTTAGTAAAGTGTACTTAGTAAAGTGTACTTAGTAAAGTGTACTTATTAAAGCGTACAAAGTAAAGTGTACTTAGTAAAGCGTACTTAGTAAAGTGTACTTAGTAAAGCATACTTAATAAGTGTACTTAGTAAAGCGTACTTAGTAAAGTGTACTTAGTAAAGCGTACTTAGTAAAGTGTACTTAGTAAAGCATACTTAATAAGTGTACTTAGTAAAGCGTACTTATTGAAGTGTACTTAGTAAAGTGTACTTAGTAAAGTGTACTTAGTAAAGCATACTTAATAAGTGTACTTAGTAAAGCGTACTTATTGAAGTGTACTTAGTAAAGTGTACTTAGTAAAGTGTACTTAGTAAAGTGTACTTAGTAAAGCGTACTTAGTAAAGTGTACTTAGTAGAGCGTACTTAGTAAAGTGTACTTAGTAAAGCGTACTTAGTAAAGTGTACTTAGTAAAGCATACTTAATAAGTGTACTTAGTAAAGCGTACTTAGTAAAGTGTACTTAGTAAAGCATACTTAATAAGTGTACTTAGTAAAGCGTACTTAGTAAAGTGTACTTAGTAAAGCGTACTTAGTAAAGTGTACTTAGTAAAGCGTACTTATTGAAGTGTACTTAGTAAAGTGTACTTAGTAAAGCATACTTAATAAGTGTACTTAGTAAAGCGTACTTATTGAAGTGTACTTAGTAAAGTGTACTTAGTAAAGTGTACTTAGTAAAGCATACTTAATAAGTGTACTTAGTAAAGCGTACTTATTGAAGTGTACTTAGTAAAGCGTACTTATTGAAGTGTACTTAGTAAAGTGTACTTAGTAAAGTGTACTTAGTAAAGTGTACTTAATAAAGTGTACTTAGTAAAGTGTACTTAGTAGAGCATACTTAATAAGTGTACTTAGTAAACCGTACTTAGTAAAGTGTACTTAGTAAAGTGTACTTAGTAATGCGTACTTATTAAAGCATATATAGTAAAGCGTACTTAGTAAAGTGTACATAGTAAAGCGTACTTAGTAAAGCGTAATTATTAAAGCGTACATAGTAAAGTGTACTTAGTAAAGTGTACATAGTAAAGTGTACTTAGTAAAGCGTACTTATTAAAGCGTACATAGTAAAGCGTACATAGTAAATCGTACTTAGTAAAGCGTACTTAGTAAAGCATACTTAGTAAAGCGTACTTAGTAAAGCGTACTTAGTAAAGCATACTTAGTAAAGCGTACTTAGTAAAGCGTACTTAGTAAAGCATACTTAGTAAAGCATACTTAGTAAAGCGTACTTAGTAAAGCGTACTTAGTAAAGCGTACTTAGTAAAGCGTACTTAGTAAAGCATACTTAGTAAAGCGTACTTAGTAAAGCATACTTAGTAAAGCGTACTTAGTAAAGCATACTTAGTAAAGTCGCATGCTTTAGCAAAGCCGATCGTAGTAAAGCGTACTTAGTAAAGCATACTTAGTAAAGCGTACTTAGTAAAGCATACTTAGTAAAGCGTACTTAGTAAAGCATACTTAGTAAAGCATACTTAGTAAAGCGTACTTAGTAAGGCATACTTAGTAAAGCGTACTTAGTAAAGCGTACTTAGTAAAGCGTACTTAGTAAAGCATACTTAGTAAAGTTTACTTAGTAAAGCGTACTTAGTAAAGCGTACTTAGTAAAGCGTACTTAGTAAAGCGTACTTAGTAAAGCATACTTAGTAAAGTTTACTTAGTAAAGCGTACTTAGTAAAGCATACTTAGTAAAGCGTACTTAGTAAAGCGTACGCAGTAAAGCGTACTTAGTAAAGCATACTTAGTAAAGCGTACTTAGTAAGGCATACTTAGTAAAGCGTACTTAGTAAAGCATACGTGTACTTTAGTTCTGATCGGCCATTAATAATAGCCAACAATAAAGTAATTTATTTAAGAGGTTAATCAGGGCTAAATTGACCTCCGCTGACCTAACTTTGTCCCTTAACTACCCAGACAGTAATTAAGGCGATGTTAAACTGCAGTTGGCCAAGAGTTTCGTCCAAACAAGCCCTCTGGCCAGGCTTTGACTTCCTCTCTCTCTCTCTCTCTCTCTCTCTCTCTCTCTCTCTTTCTCTCCCCTCAGGGAATGTTCCTTGATGTTGGTGAGGGGCTCTTGATTTAGGGAATTGGATCTGTGCTCCAGTTCCCCGAATTAAGCCTGAATGCCTTCCACCCCCCCCCCCAGGCGCGGTATAATCCTAGGGGTTTAGCGCTTCCCCCTTGATAATAATAATAATAATAAATCTCTCTCTCTCTCTCTCTCTCTCTCTCTCTCTCATCTCTCTCTCTCTCTCTCTCACTCTCAAATATATCACAACTCACTGCCCTGTCTTTCATAATGAAGTACCCCAGTTTCTCACCTGATGAGAGAGAGAGAGAGAGAGAGAGAGAGAGAGAGAGAGAGAGAGAGAGAGAGAGAGAGAGAGAGAGAGAGAGAGAGAGAGAGAGAGAGAGAGAGAGAGAGAGGAGGAATGGGAGGGGGAATGGGGGGTGATCAGGTGTTGGTTGCCCACTAAAGGAAGAGAGAGGGGCAGGTGGTAGACCAAGGGCAGGCAGGTGGTGGTGTGGTAATGATGCTGCTCTCTCTCTCTCTCTCTCTCTCTCTCTCTCTCTCTCTCTCTGTCAACAACACTATTACTACTGTTATTACTACTACTACTACTACAACTACTACTACTACTACTGCCACTTATAATACTACTACCATCACCTCTTATCAAGACTGAGGGACTGACCTCCACCTCCACCTTCCATGCAGTTTTTGGAACCAACCAGAGCATGATGCTGAACGAGAGGTTTGAGAGGCACTATTGTCAGCATAGTTGCTGAATCCCCTTATATATGTTGTATAGCATATCATAGTACCATCCATGTGTTTATATAGAAGATCCCTTAGGCCGAGTGATTGTTTGTGTGACGTCACGGGATGCGCATGTGTACGTTCGTACCTCTGCCTTCTTCTCAGTCGGCGCATAGACATCCAGGCCAGGACACGGCAAGGCTGGGCTCCATCTCCCATTAACACAGTCTGACAATATAGCGTTACCACCACAGTCTGACAATATAGCGTTACCACCACAGTCTGACAATATAGCGTTACCACCACAGTCTGACAATATAGCGTTACCACCACAGTCTGACAATATAGCGTTACCACCACAGTCTGACAATATAGCGTTACCACCACAGTCTGACAATATAGCGTTACCATCCAACAAGTGTGTCTATCTTCAACCCTTGATATCTCATTTTAAGAACCCCTACAACACTATAGCTAGCCTCCACTCTGAGAGCATCTGACGAAGGCTTAATAGAATACGAAAGGCCTCTGGGCACTAGTGACCATCAAATGATAAACAGTTTTTTCTGGTCACAAAATTCGGTAACATGTACTCTTTGTACAGTATTTATAATTATCTAGATGATAAATATGTACACTGGGTGCACACTGGGTGTACACTGGGTGTTGACTGGGTGTACACTGGGTATACACTGGCAGTACACTAGGCGTACACTGGGTGTACACTGGGTGTACACTGGCAGTACACTGGCAATACACTGGGAGTACACAGGCAGTACACTGGGTGTACACTAGGTGTACACTGGCATTGCAATGGCAGTACACTGAGTGTACACTGGCAGTACACTGGGTGTACACTGGCAGTACATTGGCAGTACACTGGGTGTACACAGGCAGTACACTGGGTGTACACTAGGTGTACACTGGCATTGCAATGGCAGTACACTGAGTGTCCACTGGCAGTACACTGGCAGTACACTGGGTGTACACTGGCAGTACACTGGCAGTACACTGAGTGTACACTGGCAGTACACTGGCAGTACACTGGGTGTACACTGGCAGTACACTGGCAGTACACTGGGTGTACACTGGCAGTACACTGGGTGTACACTGGCAGTACACTGGGTGTATACTGGCAGTACACTGGGTGTACACTGGCAGTACATTGGCAGTACACTGGGTGTACACTGGCAGTACACTGGCAGTACACTGGGTGTACACTGGGTGTACACTGGGTGTACACTGGCAGTACACTGGGTGTACACTAGGTGTACACTGGCATTGCAATGGCAGTACACTGAGTGTACACTGGCAGTACACTGGGTGTACACTGGCAGTACACTGGCAGTACACTGAGTGTACACTGGCAGTACACTGGCAGTACACTGGGTGTACACTGGCAGTACACTGGCAGTACACTGGGTGTACACTGGCAGTACACTGGGAGTACACTGGCAGTACACTGGGTGTACACTGGCAGTACACTGGGTGTATACTGGCAGTACACTGGGTGTACACTGGCAGTACATTGGCAGTACACTGGGTGTACACTGGCAGTACACTGGCAGTACACTGGGTGTACACTGGGTGTACACAGACAGTACACTGGGTGTACACTAGGTGTACACTGGCATTGCAATGGCAGTACACTGAGTGTACACTGGCAGTACACTGGCAGTACACTGGGTGTACACTGGGTGTACACTGGCAGTACACTGGGTGTACACTGGTAGTACACTGGCAGTACACTGACCACCACTACCACCACCACCACTATCACCACCACCACTACCACCACCACTACCTCCACCACTACCACCACTACCACCACCACTACCACCACTACCACCACCACTACCACCACTACCACCACCACCACTATCACCACCACCACTACCACCACCACTACCACCACTACCACCACTACCACCACCACTACCACCACCACCACTACCACCACTACCACCACCACTACCAGCACTACCACTACCACCACTACCACCACTACCACCACCACTACCACCACTACCACCACCACCACCACTACCAGCACTACCACCACCACTACCACCACCACCACCACTACCACCACCACTACCAGCACTACCACCACTACCACCACCACTACCAGCACTACCACCACCACTACCACCACTATCACCACCACTACCACCACCACCACCACTACCACCACCACTACCAGCACTACCACCACCACTACCAGCACTACCACCACCACTACCACCACCACCACTACCACCACCACTACCAGCACTACCACCACTACCACCACCACTACCAGCACTACCACCACCACTACCACCACTATCACCACCACCACCACTACCAGCACTACCACCACCACTACCACCACTATCACCACTACCACCACCACTACCACCACTACCACCACCACTATCATCACCACCACCACCACTACCAGCACTACCACCATCACTACCAGCACTACCACCACCACCACCACTACCACCACCACTACCACCACCACTACCACCACTACCAGCACTACCACCACCACTATCATCACCACCACCACCACTACCACCACTACCACCACCACTACCACCACCACTACCACCACTACCACCACTACCACCACCACTATCATCACCACCACTACCACCACCACTACCACCACCACTACCACCAC